>NC_139827.1:35467232-35662232 GCF_963691815.1 Echiichthys vipera | reverse complement strand
AGCCAAAAGCGTTGGGCGTTGCTGTTTGCCAGGGCTGTCTGTTCTTGGGTGCAGCTACTGTAGGCTGGCACTAGGTGAAATGGAGTTTGCCAATCCTGCAGCTGCTTCAGAGCCTCAGTGAAGGGGCCGTTATTTGTCCCAGCAGCTGAGTGAGCGGAGACGGGCAAAAACCAGAGTCACTATAGGCCGAGCATTCACTCCATGGACTGAGAGAAAGGAGAGAAACGCCATTAAAACCCCTGAACACCCACACAGGTGTTTTCAGTTACCTAGTTGATTAGACTTCTTTTTAGGACTGTGTGGGTGTGTCTACTGTGAATAACTGACATCTTCCAGAGTCTCCTGTTAGCTTTGTTTCACCAGTTAAGGCGGGTCAAAGTACACCTTTATCATTCTTATTGGTAGACGGACATTTACCTCATAAATCCCATCAAATTCTCATCAATGCCCTGCCCACCTTCAACCCAAGCAGAGGTCTAATCAGTCAGAATAACTGAAAACACCTGTGTGGGTGTTCAGGGGCATTAAAACACAAGCCCAAATGGCTACGTTTCTCCTTGATCGGTAAGATCACTTTCATCTTTACTTAGCTGGAACAGACAGCTAACGGCTAACGGTAACTGTCAGTCAAACTCCTCTAATCCTTGTTTTTATCGTTTGATTTGCAGGAGGGGACGGGTTCAAACAGGCTCAAACAGACTCTGGTCTCCTGTAGCTACTGGGCCGAGTCTGACCAACCTGGCAACAAGACTGTTGCAATTATTTTTGTTGTACGATCTTAAGACACTAGATGGAGCTGTTCTGCTCATTCTACATATTCAACCTTTAAGGTCATTTTGCACTGAAAGTCAAAGTAACCTCATTAAAGCGAGTGATGATCTTTCCTTTCCTGACATCCCAGATGAACGCTCCATTACGAGACGTTGCGCCTGCAATGCAGTTCAGGTCTCCTTCAAGACATACAGACAGAAAGGTCACCAACTTTCACACAAGTAACAGATGAGCAGTTTGTGTATGTGCTCTTCTTCTGTAGGTTGGGATGTTTAAGTTGTGTTTATGTATGTTTGTATGTATGTTTCGATCACCTGCAGTGGATTGCAAGTCATTCGGTTCTTCCTGGTTGTAGAGGTTTCACACATAGGTTTGTGTGTGTGCGCTATATGCATGTGTGTGCTTGTGTGTGTGTATGCAGAGTCAATCTACCTGGAGCCCAGGACAGGGAGTAGACCACTCCTTCGTTGCCGGGGGAAGTGTAAACAGCTGTTAGTGTGTTTGTGTCCCAGATTTTGATAGTTCCATCAAAACTAGCTGTGGCCAGCAGGTTGTGATCATCTGGCTTAAACTTACAGTCAAAGATAGTCTCTACATGACCCTGGAGGCAATATAAAACAGAGGGGAAGAGCAAATCATTCACGAGTCAAAAACTCAGTACAAGGCATGTTATTGATTTGTTCATTCATATGGAATACCAAGTCTCGTAAGAAGTCCCATTTCTTGGCCCCCATGTCATAGAGTCCCACCCCTCCGTCCATGAAACAGCACACAGCATGGCCAGGAGGCAGAGAGAAGGACCGGTTCTTTGACAGGGTTGGGGGAGGTACAGCCTCACTGGTGGAACTGGTGTGCTGACTTTTACTGGGAGAACAGGAACTCTGAGCTGTAGAGACAGCGGAGGGAGTCGATGAAAGGAGAAATATCTGTTGTGTTCAGAAGATAACCCTTACGTTTCTTCACAGTCATGGACAGAGTGCTACCAAGCTGATCAACTAAAGCCATACATCAGAAGAAGTACTACTGCTTTATACACAGACAGCGTCCAATAAGAAAACATAATATGACAATTTAAATCTCATCTGTCATGTATTGGCAGCTCACACACATACATCCCAAATATTTGTATCTTTGTGAGGACACTCATTAACATGCATTCCCTAACCTTAACCGTTAAATGCCTGGCCCCAACCCTAAAGTGTAATTCCGGCGTAACATCATCCCATGGTCATGTATGTCGCTTGCATACAAAATTTAAAAATTGCCTCTTCCAATTTATTCTGGGGACATGGAAAAACAGAGTCCAGTACGGTGCGGTTGATGACGGATGGGGAATCCTCCATAACAGTCACACAGCTGCTGCAGTATTCAATGATTCCAGGCCACAATGAAAAATGTCACTCTGTAGGCAGCATAAACATCCTTCTTCTGTGTGGGCTTACAGTACCCACAGGGACACCAAAAACTGCCCCCACACTGAGACTGATGCTTTGTCTGATGCTACCTCTACCTATAGCCCCTTCTGGCAGCACACAGGCTCCTTCCTTTTGGATTGACTTTGGTAATCCACTTGAATGGACTTTACTATTAGAGGAGCTGGTACATGGGCCAGTAGGTAAGTCTTTAAAACACTCTTTTAATAAACTCTGGGTTCACTAACGTCACTTACGTTGTGTGTGCTTTGTTTTCTGTGTAGGGACTCTTCTCATGCTACTGCAGAGGTTTGGTGTTATTTTCAGCAGAATTAGTGGTTAAAAAAGACGTTTGAATGTCTTCACCGTACTGCCCCAAGCTAATCACTGTTAGCCACGTCCGACTGTTAGCGACTCTACAGGATTTCTCCGTTAATGGTGTATGCACAAAAAAAACTGTCTTGATGGCTTATTTGATGTATGTAATTACACAATTACACTTTAAAGATGTAATCCATAAGAATTTGGATAAGTTGTTTCTAGCGACTGCTTTGATGGCAAAATGAAACTGCAGGCGAGCCTCTGGGACCTCATCTCCCAGAGTTCCTTTGTGTCGACTGTATGACGTCAGTAGATTGGCAGCTCACACCAGCGCGGTGCGGCGTGATGCCTTGACATGCTCCACACTGATAGGAGGGTCGATGAGTGAAGGGGAACGACACTAACTGTGCGCCGCATTTGATTTTAGCGAGGGAAAATCTCCACAGTCACTCAGATGGTATTTCTCTGCAAAGCAGCAAATACAAGTGTTTTCATTAGTGAGTCAAGTTTACCTTTCTTAGCAAGAGGAGAGTTGAGAACATGCAAAGCATGAAATCCGGTCTTTTTCAGTTTAAAGCTGTCCAAAGGAGTGGCACGAGACACGTTCCATACCCTCAAGACTCCAACCTGTGAGTCTGAAAGACAGAGACAAATTAGTTATATTTGTTTGCTGCTATCTGATTGGTCTGAAGGTTGACTACAGCTCATTTACGTAATATGCAAGTAAGAATTTATCTCTCCATAGACAGATGGCACTGTGGCAACAACAGGTTCCATAGCAGAGGTTAAATGGCAAGTCTGACCTGTAGCTGTAATCACACCTCCCACACAGAAATACACAGTCCTCACCTCCGGTGATGAACATGCCTGGTGCAGAGGGGACCCAGGCCAGACACTGTACCGATGCA
The DNA here is from genome assembly GCF_963691815.1 of Echiichthys vipera. NCBI lineage: Eukaryota > Metazoa > Chordata > Actinopteri > Perciformes > Trachinidae > Echiichthys > Echiichthys vipera. The sequence continues at coordinate 35,658,820 of NC_139827.1, read as the reverse complement.
GCAGCTGAGGGGAAGCAGAAGGACGTGATACAAGCCAAGCCCTCACTGTCCACCAGCCTGATACCATTATGGAGGTTAGACACTGTGATGGAGAGAAAGTGTTCATCATTTAGCATCTATGGTTATATTATAGTCACAGAGATCTTTTTTTGATAATCAATAAGTGAATGGGTTTACTGGAATGTGCCATGTTATTTTATTGCACGAACTTGTAATTACTCTGCAAACACTAAACAAATATACTATAAAATGTATATTGTATTGTATTGTATATTGTTCCATTCTATGTTTCTTTTTCTCTTTTCAAAGTGAAATCACTTAAGCTGACAAACTCCTGGTGTTAATATTTTGTCCAACCTAGTAAATAGTCAGTTGACAGAGGGTCCCATTCCAGAGCACTGACTGGGTCCTCTTCATCTGTCCCTTCTAATGACTCTGGACGTAGCACATGCTTTTGGCCTTTGCTTCCTAAACAAGAGAGGACAGACGCATTCTTTAATGAAGACGCCTAACAGAAACAATCACTGTGCTTATGGAACCTGAAGACAAGAGGAAGGTTAGATGTTGATGAAATAAATGATCACATGTCCAATTAGATGATGGTTATGATGAGATTTATTTCACTGTACAGCGGAGAGTTCACTAAAGTCATAAAATCTCTTCTGACTAGATCGACATTCAGAGCAAGCTTTTATATCATCTTAACAAAGGGAGACTACAGCCCTATTTGGACGGGAATTATTTAATGTGGGGATGTGAGGTAAAATAGTCTTACCTCAGGACATCTGTAATATAAATGACCCATTCACAGGGGATTTAGAAATCCCTTAATTCTAACAGAGGTGGGAATGGTTACTTGATTTACGAAATACGTCCCCTCACTGTCTCCATGTGTGTGCTACGTAGCTTCCTGATACCACAAAACTTAATAAACATGAAATAAAGGACAGAATCCATTATCTTAAAAGGGTGCTTCTTCTCAAAAATATGTGGAAACTACGTATTAACAGGATATGATGGAATATCAACATATGTTTTACAGAGGGTCATATTCATACAGGACTAAAACGTCTGGTAAAAATGACCTTACCCCACGTCTCAACATTAAACTAATCCTGTCCAAACAGGGCTTAACTGTAATGTTCGGTATGGAAATGGAAATAGTCATCCGTCTCAAGACCCCGATAACAACAGAGGAATGAAGTGTCACTTTCTCCCTCTCTATGGAAACTTTACATATGCTAAGAAAGAATTATTCATACCTAATAATGCCTAATACCAGGAAGTTGACACTGATTCAAACGGTGGTCTTCATTGTGTAGCCCTGGTTTCTGTAGCGTGCCAGGACCGTGGGTGATGCGGGCTACAAGGGGCTAAATACATCTTCAATGAAAAGGCACCGTTACGGCAGGACAGGAAGACTTTATTTTACTTCACTTACAGGTCAGGTTCAATGACGAGGCAACAGCACAAGGGCAGAGCGAGAACTCTCTCCAGTGCGTCTGTATTACTGGTCCCAACCAAAACAAGGGCACGCGGAACCAACATCATAACTGCACATACCTTATCTCTAGCCTTTTAGCACTGAAAGTGATAATAAAATATTATAGACTAAATTAAATAATTAATTAAATTAATAATACTTCATCATTTAATCACAAAATAAAACCAATTACATCCTGTAATATAATAAAAATATAAAATGTAATAATTAAAATAATAAACACATAATAATCTAAGGTTACAATTGAAATTAAATGACTGCCTAACAGAGAAAGTTTGATGATGATCTGCATTTGGAAAAGTAAAACTTAGGTAACTTGTAGGCCTACAGTATATGTAATATGCCTCAAGGCAATGAATGTGAGTCAAAGAAATGTCCAGAATGTGTCTTGATCAAAATGTGAAAGAGTTGAAGAAAACATCATACCTGGTTGAAAAACAGACAAACTTCCGTCTGTGTGTCCAAACACCAGTTTGCCCTTCTTGGTGGGGTGCCATCTTAAGAGACAGATGTCAGACAGGAAAGAGTGGGCTTCTTTATGCACTGTGACCCCAGGGTCAGGACCTCCATATACCCAGATGTACAGAGGACCACGTTGGGAGACAAACGCCACCCCATCAGCGAAGTTCCAGCACCAACTTACTGACGCAGGGACACCTGAGGGAGAAGAGGAGACGTTGTGTTATTTTATGGAGGGGAGGACATTGCAGTACTCTAACCTTAAACACTCCAGGGTGCCAATAAAACCTGGTGTAGATCATCCATCAACCTTTTGTATTGTCCAGTCTTGCTACAGCCTTTTGTTCTGCTACGTTCCATACGATGAGCAGGTTATCAGCAGAGGCTGACGCAAACAGGTCATGGTTGTCAGGACACCAGCTGATGGCTGTTATGGTCTTCTTGTGCTCTGACATGATGGACCGCAACTTAAATTCATTGTACTGCTGGTCCAACTACAACAAGAAGGCAGAGAGAATGACAAGGAATTAAAAAGGGGCAAGCAGCCCTAACTTTTGTCCTGTGATGGTTAAACATGCATTCAGCATGACTGTAGACAGTTCAATGAATTCTCTTACTGTAATGCATATTGGTGTTTTCAGAAACATATTTTAGTTATTCTTATTCTTATTCGTGACCAAGTCGAAACAAAAACTTTCTATATTAAGATATGTTTCTGAAAACACTTTATGCAAGAAATATGCAATGCAGTAACCGAATATTGATTCATATTTTATCAGTGCTGCCTAGTTTCACAGTTGAATCAGAGTTCATGAGCACTAGTACTGCGTCAGAGACTCCTCGGCTCTGATTGGTTGTCGGTACGGTGCAGTGGATCTAGCAGATGACATTAGGAGCAGACTCTCTCTACCAGAGAGATGTAGAGTGATATTACTTTAACTAATTTCACAGATTGTATGCCTTATTGTGCTGTCAGGATAAAGTGACAGCTTCAGTAAATTTAAAAAAAAAACTATTTTTTACAGAAAGTTACCAACTTCAGCTTTAAGTAGCTGAAAGAGCAAGAATAAATTAAATTACTGGCGTACAGTATGTGAGAGCTGCCGAAGGTGGTAACCACTAGCACAAAATGCAATCTTAGATTTGAAATATTAACCACTTTCATGAACATAAATACACATAAGTAGTTCACCTGGTAGATGTATATAGCCAAAGTAGCACAGTAGGCAAAGCGGTCTCCACTAGCAGCACACACATCTTTATTCCAGGGCTGGCAGCCTGCTGATAGCAAGCCCACCTGCTTCACCTTGGCCATTATCACCTGGAGACACAAAAACACATGCCCGCACTAATGATGTTATATTGCGTCACTTTACAAATCCAAAGATTCAAACAACATTAGGGACGTGTGTAGTGGCATGAGAACCATCACCATGTTCCAAAAGACTGGTAGCACAGGGTTGGAGGACCATGTGGACCAGGTCAACAAACTGAACCTATTTTTCAGTAGGTGTGATACTGCGGCCCATCCCCCACATGACTCTGCTGCTGGCTGCCCTTCAACGACTGCCACTTTACCTCCCCCTCTCCTCCTCCTTACAGAACCTGACGACCTCAGCTCTCCCCCAAAGGACACCTCTACAGTGTCCTTCACGCCTGACCTGGTGAGACTCCACTCTGGCAAAGATGGTGTATTTCCCAGGGTGCTTAAAGCCTGTGCCCGCCAGCAGTGTTATAGGCAGCGGGCTAGCTACCGTAGCATAAGACTGAGCTTCCGCCTTCAGCGCTACAAATACATTACACTTACTACATTTACCATTATCACTAAAGGAGACGGAGGGGTAGCCAAACATACGATACTCTGAGTAAGAGAGAGCAGGAGAGAGAGTGGGGGAAGCCATCACCAGCCGTTAAGCTAACTGCTAAGCTAAAGTGGCTAACAGATAGTATGTACACAACTGTAGAATTAGTGAGAGTGTCGCTGAAAGAAGGGGAGCTGTGAGTGTTTGAGTAGAACTAGTGGATGTTAAAATGTTAAACGATAGTTAGTCGCTATAGTGAATATTATAGCGAAAACAGCTGAGTTTAGCTGGAGGTGCAAACAGTAATTACGAGTGACCAATATACAGAAGCACCAGAAATGATGCAATACCATGCTTACCATAGCACGTCAGCACGTCCATATCTGACCACCATGGCTAAAATGTATCCGACAATGTCTAAAGATAATTGGTCAGCTGAAAGACTATCATCTGTGTTGGATTGTGTTGTTGTGCAGTCCAGTGCAACATCAAGCAAACTACTCAGATTTACATCAATACATCTCTAACTAAAATTTCTTATGGATGGATCAATGACGGTGTACATATCTATTCCTACCAGAGTAACACTCACAACATACTAACATACTGCTTAGCTCCACAAGTTGAAGGGGATAAGATGATTAAATACAAAGAGACATGGAGAGAGGATTAAATTAATCTCTGCTGTGTTTGGCTAAGACCGCTGCTTAGCTACTGAGTGAGTATTGTGAGGAACTGACTAATGACTAATGTACAGTATGTCTGAATGTAGAAAATGTAGTTTATTTTGCATTAGTCATCTTCATTAGTCAGCTGAAAGATCTTCAGCTTCGATAGCCGTAAAAACCTAAAGACCTCACCTAAAACCTAAAAATCCAGAATAGAATTTAAAATCCTTCTTCTTACCTACAAAGCTCTTAATTGTCAGGCTCCGTTGTATCTTAAATAGCTCATAGTACCTTATTACCTGACTAAAACCTAGTATTACAGCTATTGTTACTATTCATATCATTCTATCATATCCACCACCATAATTATTATGACGTTTCATATTTCCATTAACTTAACTGTCATTATTTCTACTTTTAACATCTTTTGAGCATATTAACTGCTATAACATTAGTCACATTCATATCATTACTACAGATATTATTATAATTACTGTTAATTGTGGGGCAGCACGGTGGTGTAATGGTTAGCAGTGTCTCCTCACAGCAAGAGGGTTCCAGTACCAGTACCAGCACCCTGGGTTCTACCGTTCTGTAATTGGTGACTCTAACTTGCCCGTAGGTGTGAATGTGAGCGTGAATGGTTGTCTGGCTCTATATGTCGGCCCTGTGATAGACTGGTGTGCTGTCCAGTGTGTGCCCCACTTCGCACCCAATGTCAGCTGAGAACGACTCCAGTGACCCCGACCGGGATAAGCGGTTGCAGATGATGGATGATGGATGGATCTTAATTCTGTGGGTGCTTTGCATCCCTGGGTCTCTGTCTGTCTGTCCGTCTCTCTCTCTCTCTGTCTGTCTCTCTCTCTCCAACCGGTCAAGACAGATATCTGTCATCCAAAGAACTGGGTCTGCTTGATGTTCCTGCCTGTTAGAGGAAAGGTTTTTGTTGCCACTGTGTGCAAGACAGTATGCTCTCTAGCAATAAATAAATAGCCTATATGAGATGACTATATGGTACAGCCAAGCCCCCACCACATCAACTTCCTGTTTGATCCAATCAGGAAGCTCCAAAAGCGTCAGTTCTCTGAGTGTCCACTAGGGGCAGGTTTCATAACAGAGCAGTTTCTCATGGACCCCCATGTTAAACAGGCCGTTTTCACAGCATCATTAAACCTGTTTAAGGCCTGGGACAAAAGAACATTCTAGTCTGTATGTTTAGGACATATCTCCATGACAACAATGAGGGGGTGAATTTTTTGGACCATTTTTTTTATTCTATTGGAGGTTAAAATTTACGGATAATTAGGGGCGTGGCCTCTTGAGTGACAGCTAGCCTCTGGCCCTCACTTCTCCTCAGAGGTAAACGTCAGCCAGATGGACGTATCTCCCTCCCCCCAACATGCCCTTTTTTGGTAAGAGGGAATGAGGAGGAGTCAAAGTCTGACGATGGAGACTCCCAGAGGTGAGGATGACTGGATCAAGTTGAGAGAACGGACCCCAACAGAGAGGCTACTTCTTTTTTTATACAGTCTATGGGTAAAGCCTATTTTTGTATACTGCTGTGGGAATTTTCTCATTTTATTGAGAACTTTAGTGCAAAATATAAACTCAAAATATTTCACAACAGATTTTCTGAGGAATTTCAGTTAGTAAAGTATGTGCTTGTTATTATCAATTTCGTGATATGATTCCTTTGAAAGACTGTAAACGATTATATGGAATTATGGCCCAGTCCCACTGAAAACCACTTGACCTGAGGCTGACGGTAGCAACAACCAGACTGATCACATTGTTGTTCCTCATTGTATTGTTCACCTCTCAGTGGGCATTACACAATTTGTAACACAAATGAATGTCCCCCTCAGAATAATATGTAATCACTTAAGTGATCCCTTAACTTTTCATCTAGCCCCATCATCAGGTCAAGTTTAAATGTGTTTAATACTTTGGTTTATGACCTGATACCTGCAAAACTAATGACATTCCAATCAGCCTCAGCTGTATCACTGAGATCAGGCTTGCTGAATCAGTATCCTCTTTTAAGTCACTTCTTAAAACTAATTTCTATAGACTTTTATCGTCTTTTTATCTTTCTTTGCAAGCACCTTAAGCTAATAACAATTTCCTTTGTCCATTAATGATGTCCCTTCTTTCTATACAATGATGTGTAAATATTGTTATGTTGTACCCTACTGGATTTCTTTATTATAATTATTTATTTTATTTACACTGTATATATATGTGTGTGTGTGTGTGTGTGTGTGTGTGTGTGTGTGTGTGTGTGTGTGTGTGTGTGTGTGTGTGTGTGTGTGTGTGTGTGTGTGTGTTGTGTGTGTGTGTGTGTGTGTGTGTGTGTGTGTGTATTTTGATTTGCGCTGTGAAAGCACTTTGTAAACTGGTATTTTAAAAGGTGCTATAGAAATATAGTTATTATTATTATTATTATTATTATTACTTAATTTAATGCTCACTGCTCAGTGGTTTTGTCTGCCATGAAAAAGGTCTATTAAAACTAAATGTCTGAGCAGACAACCAGAGTTCTGACCTTTAAAGGGTATTATTCTCTACAGTTTTGAGCTCACATTCAGCCAGCAAAAACAGAATAAGACATGCTGCTCTGCTGTTGAATATAGTTGTCTTTTACTGCATAGGCTACAATACACATTAAGTACAGTAGCTATGATGGGTGCAGATCCCCCATTTTTGAAAAAACTCGAACCTCCCCGCCCCAACAAACACCCTAAATGATTCGAAATTGAAGAAATGTTTTTCAGACTTCCCATTCTTCCCATTTTAGATTCCCATCTAAACAGAATTGATTGAAATGGTGAAAGGAATAATGTTTGACAAACATATTTCTGACTCCACGTTCATCTCTGCTCTGCTCCTCTACCACACAAATGAACGGGGAGTTTCTTACACAGACGCTGATGATCAGCATGCTTTAAAAAAAGGCTTCGTATACATATCAGTGAATCATGCAGAAAGTAGTCCCCTACACTGGGAGAAGAGGAAGATGGGGAGAAGAACTGGGGCTGAGGAGACTTTACATGAAGACCCTTAAAATGATGATTTACTAATATAACAGTTCAGTAAATGATGATTTACTAATATAACAGTTCAGTAAAATGATGATTTACTAATATAACAGTTCAGTAAATGATGATTTAATAATATAACAGTTCAGTAAAATGATGATTTACTAATATTACAGTTCAGTAAAATGATGATTTACTAATATAACAATTAAAATGATAATTTACTAATATAACAGTTAAAATGATGATTTACTTATATAACAGTTCAGTAAAATGATGATTTACTAATATAACAGTTCATTAAATGATGATTTACTAATATAACATTTTAAATGATGATAAAATGGGGGCATCCTTACTAGATGCTCCAACCACCCTCCTGAGAAAACCCATTTCGGCCGCTTGTACCCGCGACCTCGTTCTTTCGGTCATGACCCAGCTTTCATGACCATAGGTGAGAGTAGGAACGAAGATTGACCGGTAGATCGAGAGCTGAGCCGGAAGGCAAAGCTCTCTTTTCGTCACAAAGGTGCGGTAGAGCGACTGCAACACCGCCCCCGCTGCTCTGATTCTCCGGCCAAACTTACGCTCCATCGTCCCCTCACTCGTGAACATGATCCTGAGGTACTTGAACTCCTTCACTTGGGGTAAGGACCTGGAGTAAGCAATCCACCGGTTCCTGCTGAGAGCCATGGCCTCAGATTTAGAGGTGCTGATCCTCATCCCAGCCGTTTCACACTCGGCTGTGAACCGATCCCGTGAGTGCTTAAGGTCACTGACCGACGATGCCATCAGGACCACATCATCTGCAAAAAGCAGAGACGAGATCCTCAGCCCACCGAACTGCAACCCCTCCCCACCACGACTACGCCTTGATATCCTGTCCATTAAAATCTCAAACAGGATTGGTGACAAAGCGCACCCCTGGCGGAGGCCAACCCCCACCGGGAACGACCCCGACTTACTAACGAGGATCCGGACACAGCTCTCGCTTTCGGTGTACAGAGATTGGATGGCCCACAGAAGTGACCCCCTCACCCCATACTCCCGCAGCACCTCCCACAGTATCTCCCGTGGGACCCAGGTATATGCCTTCTGATCCACAACACACATGTAGACTGGATGAGCATACTCCCAGGCCCCCTCCAGGATCCTTGCGAGAATGAAGAGCTGGTCTGTTGTTCCACGTCCAGGACGGAATCCACATTGTTCCTTTTCAATCTGAGGTTCGACTATAGGACGTACCCTCCTTTCCAGCACCTTGGAGTAGACTTTACCAGGGAGGCTGAGTAGTGTGATACCTCTGTAATTGGCACACACCCTCTGGTCCCCCTTTTCAAACAGAGGAACCACCACCCCGGTCTGTCACTCCCTTGGCACTGTCCCAGACTTCCACGCAATGTTGAAGAGACGTGTCAACCAAGACAGCCCCTCCAAACCCAAAGCTCTCAGCATTTCTGGACGAATCTCATCAACCCCTGGGGCTTTAACACTGTGGAGTTGTTGGACTACCTCAGTGACTTCCGCCAGGGATATTGACAATGATTCCCCATCAGCCTCCAGCTCTACCTCTACAAAAGAGGGCGTGTTAGTCGGATTAAGGAGTTCCTCAAAGTGCTCCTTCCACCGCCCGATTACCTCATCGGCTGAGGTCACCAAGGTCCGTCCTTACTGTAAACAGCTTGGACGGTTCCCCGTTTTCCCCTCCTGAGATGTCGAATGGTTTTCCAGAAGCACCTTGAAGCGCCTGAAAGTCCTTCTCCATGACTTCTCCGAACTCCTCCCACATCCGCTGCTTTGCCTCTGACACAGCAGAGGCTGCAGCCCTTCTGGCCTGTCGGTATCCTGCATTTGCCTCCGGAGTCTTCCGGGATAACATATCCCAGGCCTCCTTCTTCAGTCGAACAGCTTCCCTGACCACCGGTGTCCACCACGGTGTTCTAAGGTTACCGCCCCTTGAGGCACCTAAGACCTTGAGGCCACAGCTCACCGCTGCAGCTTCAGCAATGGAAGCTTTGAACATTGCCCGCTCCGGTTCAATGCCCCCAACCTCCACAGTGATGCCAGAAAAGCTCCGCCAGAGGTGTGATTTGAAGATCTCTCGAAACAGGGGCCTCCTCCAGACGTTCCCAGTCACCCGCACTACTCGTTTGGGTTTACCTGGTCTGTCCAGAATCTTCCCCCATCCTCTGATCCAACTCATCACCAGATGGTGATCAGTTGACAGCTCTGCCCCTCTCATTCACTCGAGTGTCCAAAACATACGGCCTCAGATCAGATGATACGATTACAAAATCGATCATCGACCTTTGGCCTAGGGTGCTCTGGTACCACGTACACTTATGAGCATCCTTATGTTCGAACATGGTGTTAGTTATAGATAATCCGTGACTAGCACAGAAGTCTAATAACTGAAGACCACTCGGATTTAGATCAGGGAGGCCGTTCCTCCCAATCACGCCTCTCCAGGTGTCTCCATCATTGTCCACGTGGGCGTCGAAGTCTCCCAGCAGAACTATGGAGTCCCCTACCGGAGCCCCATGCAGGACTCCATTCAGGGTCTCCAAGAAGGCCGATTACTCTGAACTGCTGTTCGGTGCATATGCACAAACAACAGTCAGAGTTTTCCCCCCTACCACCCGCAGGCGTAAGGAGGCAACCCTCTCATACACCAGAATGAACTCCAACACCACAGCGCTCAGCCGGGGGTTTGTGAGTATCCCCAAACCCGCCCGGCGCCTCACACCCTGGGCAACTCCAGAGAAGAAAAGGGTCCAACTCCTATCCAGGAGTACGAACCGAGACTGAATATAACAGTTCAGTAAAATGATGATTTACTAATATAACAGTTCAGTAAAATGACGATTTACTAATATAACAGTTAAAATGATTATTTAAAAATATCACAGTTTAGTAAAATGATGATTTACTAATATAACAGTTCAGTAAAATGATGATTTACTAATATAACAGTTAAAATGATGATTTACTAATATAATAGTTCAAATGATGATTTACTAATATAACAGTTCAGTAAAATGATGATTTACTAATATAACAGTTCAGGAAAAATAGGAAATGATTCCATGAGCAGTCTTTGAATGATATGGTGAGTCTCTGGGAGGTTGTGATTTATGTTGGCATGGTATGAGATACAATACAGACCAAACAAATGTACTGAGATCGGATCTACACCACTGGTAGCTATGGCTAGTCATCATTAGCCTGACTTGCTCGGTAATTATCACGGATTTTCCGGAGAGCAGGGTCTGGGTCATTCTGAGGTGAAATGAGGGTTTAACACATGGAGCCAAACAGGTTGGAATATGACTGTCATGTTCTACAAATGACTCAACACCGTTGCATCTGTATGTAGCCAGGTATATTTAACCTTAAGTGTGCTCGTGGTTTTGGACGGAGCCCGTTTTCTCTCATGGAAATCGCCCAAACCGTTTTCACTTGGTGCAATGTTAGCTAGGCTAACAGAAGAGGCTCTCACTTAGCACGGCAGCATTCGGAACACAAACACCTACTTTCAGATATGATGATGAGAATAATAACAGAATTTAGCCGAACACAAATGCTCATGTGAGCCGCCGTGAAGCCAACAGGCAAATTCTGTTTGGAAAAGACTACGGAGCCATTTCATCCAGAATGCTCCACCGCTCAGCAACCACACGCGCTTCGCGTTTGAATGGTGTCTTTCCTACTTTATGCTGAGAACATCACATGAAGGTGACACCAACAGGTTTCAGCAGCACCACCTGATCCGTGTGGACAGGGTTAGTGAGGCGCTTGAGTGTCGCAGATGGAGGTATAAACAACACAGAGAGATGCGTGCGTGCGCTCAGCAGGACCAGACGTCAATGTCATTGTGTGTGCTGTCGCTATTGATTCATATTCATAATCATATTCATGCTTACAGGCAGGCAGCTGATGTGTTTTCTTCTTACCGTCAGATGTCAGCTGGCTCGTGCACAACGGACAGCTCACAGGTGCTGAAATGCTCCCTGCTCGCTGTCCTCCGCGTGAGTGGGGGACGGCTGCGATGATTGGTCCCCGGGAAAGTCATTTCGACCAGCTATTGGCTATCTGCAGTGACCGTTGGCTCTGTGTAAATCTTATACCTGTTACACCTTCACACACAGTCTAATCCGCGAGTTTTTCCTTTGAATGAACATGCTTAAATACGTTCTAAAGTGCCTGGAGCTTGAGCCCAAGGGATCTAATCTCTCTAGGTTTAGGCAGGTTGCTGAACCATGAAAAGGGTTAATTATAGAACAGACCACTAACGGTAATAGGCATAGATGCAGGCAGAACTTTTCTTTTTTGTATGAGAAGATGTATTTTCACCACTGGCGTTCACGAGGGTTGGGAGGGGGGTGGGGGGGTGCTAAAGTCCTCTGGGAGCCAAAACGCGTGCTAAAGTGTAGGAGCCAAAACGCGTGCTAAAGTGTCCTCTGGGAGCCAAAACGTGTGCTTAAGTGCCCTAGTAGCCAAAACACATGCTAAAGTGTCCTCTAGGAGCCAAAATGTGTGCTAAAGTGCCCTCTAGGAGCCAAATTGTGTGCTAAAGTGCCCTCTAGGAGCCAAAACGCGTACTAAAGTGTCCTCTAGGGGCCAAAGCATGTACTAAAGTTTCCTCTAGGAGTCAAAACACGTGCTAAAGTGCCCTAGTAGCCAAAACACATTCTAAAGTGTCCTAGGAGCCAAAATACATGGTAAGTGCCCTCTATGAGCCAAAACGGATGCTAAAGTGTCCTAGTAGCCATAACACATGCTAATGTGCCCTCTAGGAGCCAAATTGTGTGCTAATGTGCCCTCTAGGAGCCAAAACGTGTGATACAGTGTCCTAGGAGCCAAGACGCATGCTTAAGTGCCCTCTAGGAGCCAAAACGCGTGCTAAAGTGTCCTCTAGGAGCATAAACGTGTGCTAAAATGTCCTCTAGAAGCCAAAACATCTGCCAAAGAGCCCTCTAGGAGCCAAAACCTGTGCTTAAGTGCCCTTAAGGAGCCAAAACGTGTTCTAAAGTCTCCTCTAGGAACCAAAACATGTGCTAAAGTGCCCTCTAGAAGCCAAAACGCGTGCTAAAGTGCCCTCTAGGAGCCAAAACGCGTGCTTAAGTGCCCTAGCAGCCAAAACACATGCTGAAATGTCCTAGTAGCCAAAAACATGCAAAAGTGTCCTCTAGGGGTCATAGCATGTGTTAAAGTGTTCCCTTAAGAAACCAAAATGTATGCTAAAGTACACTCTAGGAGCCAAAACGTGTGCTAATGTGCCCTCTAGGAGCCCAAACGTGTGCTGAAATGCCCTAGTAGCCAAAACACATACTAAAGTGTCCTCTAGGAGCCAAAATGTGTGCTAAAGTGCCCTCTAGGAGCCAAAACGCATACTAAAGTGTCCTCTAGGAGCCAAAGCATGTGCTAAAGTGCCCTCTAGGAGCCAAAATGCTTGCTAAAGTCTCCTGTAGGAGCCAAAACACGTGCTAAATTGCCCTAGTAGGCAAAACACATTCTAAAGTGTCCTAGTAGCCAAAATACATGCTAAAGTGCCCTCTATCAGCCAAAACGGATGCTAAAGTGTCCTAGTAGCCATAACACATGCTAATGTGCCGTCTAGGAGCCAAATTGTGTGCTAAAGTGCCCTCTAGGAGCCGAAACGTGTGCTTAAGTTTCCTAGTAGCCAAAACGCATGCTAATGTGCCCTCTAGGAGCCAAATTGTGTGCTAAAGTGCCCTCTAGGAGCCGAAACGTGTGCTAAAGTTTCCTAGTAGCCAAAACACATGCCAAGGTGTCCTCTAGGAACCAAAACGTGTGCTAAAGTGTCCTCCAGGAGCCAAAACTTGAGCTAGAGTTTCCCAGTAGCCAAAACACATCCCAATGTGTCCTCTAGGAGCCAAACATGTTTTAAAGTGTTCTCTTAAGAGCCCAAGATGTATGCTAAAGTGCCCGCTAGAAGCCGAAACGTTTGCTATAGTGTTGTCTTGGAGCCAAAACATGTACTAAAATGTCCTCTTGGAGCCGAAGTGTGTGCTAAAGTGCCCTCAAGGAAGCAAAATATCTGCTAAAGTGCCCTCTAGGAGCTAAAACATGTGTTAAGGTGTCCTCTAGTAGCCAAAACATGTGCTAAAGTGCCCTCTAGGAGCCAAAACAAGTGCTAAAGTGCCCTCTTGGAGCTGAAACGTGTGCTAAAGTGCCCTCTAGGAGCCGAAACATGTGTTAAGGTGTCCTCTAGTAGCCAAAACATGTGCTAAAGTGTCGTCTAGGAGCCAAAACGTGTGTAAAAGTGTTCTATTAAGAGCCCAAGATGTATGCTAAAGTGTCCTCTAGGAGCCAAAACATGTGCTAAAGTGCCCACTAGGAGCCAAAACGTTTGCTAAAGTGCCCTAGTAGCCAAAACACATGCTAAAGTGTCCTCTAGGAGCCAAAATGTGTGCTAAAGTGCCCTCTAGGAGCCAAATTGTGTGCTAAAGTGCCCTCTAGGAGCCAAAACATGTGCTAAAGTGTCCTCTAGGAGCCAAAACCTCTGCCGTAGTGCCCTCTATGAGCCAAAACCCGTGCTTAAGTGCCATTTAGGAGCCAAAACGTGTTCTAAAGTGTTCTCTAGGAGCCAAAACGTGTGCTAATGTGCCTTCTAGGAGCCCAAACGTGTGCTAAAGTGCCCTAGTAGCCAAAACACATGCTAAAGTGTCCTCTAGGAGCCAAAACGCGTACTAAAGTGTCCTCTAGGGGCCAAAGCAGGTACTAAAGTGTCCTCTAGGAGTCAAAACACGTGCTAAAGTGCCCTAGTAGCCAAAACACATTCTAAAGTGTCCTAGGAGCCAAAATACATGGTAAGTGCCCTCTATGAGCCAAAACGGATGCTAAAGTGTCCTTGTAGCCATAACACATGCTAATGTGCCCTCTAGGAGCCAAATTGTGTGCTAAAGTGCCCTCTAGGAGCCGAAACGTGTGCTACAGTGTCCTAGGAGCCAAGACGCATGCTTAAGTGACCTCTTGGAGCCAAAACGCGTGCTAAAGTGTCCTCTAGGAGCATAAACGTGTGCTAAAGTGTCCTCTAGGAGCCAAAACATCCGCCAAAGTGCCCTCTAGGAGCCAAAACCTGTGCTTAAGTGCCCTTAAGGAGCCAAAACGTGTTCTAAAGTCTCCTCTAGGAGCCAAAACATCCGCCAAAGTGCCCTCTAGGAGCCAAAACATGTGCTAAAGTGCCCTCTAGAAGCCAAAACGCATGCTAAAGTGCCCTCTAGGAGCCAAAACGCGTGCTTAAGTGCCCTAGCAGCCAAACCACATGCTAAAGTGTCCTAGTAGCCAAAAACATGCTAAAGTGTCCTCTAGGAGTCATAGCATGTGTTAAAGTGTTCCCTTAAGAAACCAAAATGTTTGCTAAAGTACACTCTAGGAGCCAAAACGTGTGCTAATGTGCCCTCTAGGAGCCCAAACGTGTGCTAAAGTGCCCTAGTAGCCAAAACACATGCTAAAGTGTCCTCTTGGAGCCAAAATGTGTGCTAAAGTGCCCTCTAGGAGCCAAAACGCATACTAAAGTGTCCTCTAGGAGCCAAAGCATGTGCTAAAGTGCCCTCTAGGAGCCAAAATGCTTGCTAAAGTCTCCTGTAGGAGCCAAAACACGTGCTAAATTGCCCTAGTAGCCAAAACACATTCTAAAGTGTCCTAGTAGCCAAAATACATGCTAAAGTGCCCTCTATCAGCCAAAACGGATGCTAAAGTGTCCTAGTAGCCATAAGACATGCTAATGTGCCGTCTAGGAGCCAAAACGTTTGCTAAAGTGCCCTAGTAGCCAAAACACATGCTAAAGTGTCCTCTAGGAGCCAAAATGTGTGCTAAAGTGCCCTCTAGGAGCCAAATTGTGTGCTAAAGTGCCCTCTAGGAGCCAAAATGTGTGCTAAAGTGTCCTCTAGGAGCCAAAACCTCTGCCGTAGTGCCCTCTATGAGCCAAAACCCGTGCTTAAGTGCCATTTAGGAGCCAAAACGTGTTCTAAAGTGTTCTCTAGGAGCCAAAACGTGTGCTAATGTGCCTTCTAGGAGCCCAAACGTGTGCTAAAGTGCCCTAGTAGCCAAAACACATGCTAAAGTGTCCTCTAGGAGCCAAAACGCGTACTAAAGTGTCCTCTAGGGGCCAAAGCAGGTACTAAAGTGTCCTCTAGGAGTCAAAACACGTGCTAAAGTGCCCTAGTAGCCAAAACACATTCTAAAGTGTCCTAGGAGCCAAAATACATGGTAAGTGCCCTCTATGAGCCAAAACGGATGCTAAAGTGTCCTTGTAGCCATAACACATGCTAATGTGCCCTCTAGGAAACAAATTGTGTGCTAAAGTGCCCTCTAGGAGCCGAAACGTGTGCTACAGTGTCCTAGGAGCCAAGACGCATGCTTAAGTGACCTCTTGGAGCCAAAACGCGTGCTAAAGTGTCCTCTAGGAGCATAAACGTGTGCTAAAGTGTCCTCTAGGAGCCAAAACATCCGCCAAAGTGCCCTCTAGGAGCCAAAACATGTGCTAAAGTGCCCTCTAGAAGCCAAAACGCATGCTAAAGTGCCCTCTAGGAGCCAAAACGCGTGCTTAAGTGCCCTAGCAGCCAAACCACATGCTAAAGTGTCCTAGTAGCCAAAAACATGCTAAAGTGTCCTCTAGGAGTCATAGCATGTGTTAAAGTGTTCCCTTAAGAAACCAAAATGTTTGCTAAAGTATACTCTAGGAGCCAAAACGTGTGCTAATGTGCCCTCTAGGAGCCCAAACGTGTGCTAAAGTGCCCTAGTAGCCAAAACACATGCTAAAGTGTCCTCTTGGAGCCAAAATGTGTGCTAAAGTGCCCTCTAGGAGCCAAAACGCATACTAAAGTGTCCTCTAGGAGCCAAAGCATGTGCTAAAGTGCCCTCTAGGAGCCAAAATGCTTGCTAAAGTCTCCTGTAGGAGCCAAAACACGTGCTAAATTGCCCTAGTAGCCAAAACACATTCTAAAGTGTCCTAGTAGCCAAAATACATGCTAAAGTGCCCTCTATCAGCCAAAACGGATGCTAAAGTGTCCTAGTAGCCATAACACATGCTAATGTGCCGTCTAGGAGCCAAAACGTTTGCTAAAGTGCCCTAGTAGCCAAAACACATGCTAAAGTGTCCTCTAGGAGCCAAAATGTGTGCTAAAGTGCCCTCTAGGAGCCAAATTGTGTGCTAAAGTGCCCTCTAGGAGCCAAAATGTGTGCTAAAGTGTCCTCTAGGAGCCAAAACCTCTGCCGTAGTGCCCTCTAGGAGCCAAAACCCGTGCTTAAGTGCCATTTAGGAGCCAAAATGTGTTCTAAAGTGGTCTCTAGGAGCCAAAACGTGTGCTAATGTGCCCTCTAGGAGCCCAAACGTGTGCTAAAGTGCCCTAGTAGCGAAAACACATGCTAAAGTGTCCTCTAGGAGCCAAAACGCGTACTAAAGTGTCCTCTAGGGGCCAAAGCATGTACTAAAGTGTCCTCTAGGAGTCAAAACACGTGCTAAAGTGCCCTAGTTGCCAAAACACATTCTAAAGTGTCCTAGGAGCCAAAATACATGGTAAGTGCCCTCTATGAGCCAAAACGGATGCTAAAGTGTCCTAGTAGCCATAACACATGCTAATGTGCCCTGTAGGAGCCAAAGTGTGTGCTAAAGTGCACTCTAGGAGCCGAAACGTGTGCTACAGTGTCCTAGGAGCCAAGACGCATGCTTAAGTGACCTCTTGGAGCCAAAACGCGTGCTAAAGTGTCCTCTAGGAGCATAAACGTGTGCTAAAGTGTCCTCTAGGAGCCAAAACATCCGCCAAAGTGCCCTCTAGGAGCCAAAACCTGTGCTTAAGTGCCCTTAAGGAGCCAAAACGTGTTCTAAAGTCTCCTCTAGGAGCCAAAACATGTGCTAAAGTGCCCTAGCAGCCAAAACACATGCTAAAGTGTCCTAGTAGCCAAAAACATGCTAAAGTGTCCTCTAGGAGTCATAGCATGTGTTAAAGTGTTCCCTTAAGAAACCAAAATGTTTGCTAAAGTACACTCTAGGAGCCAAAACGTGTGCTAATGTGCCCTCTAGGAGCCCAAACGTGTGCTAAAGTGCCCTAGTAGCCAAAACACATGCTAAAGTGTCCTCTTGGAGCCAAAATGTGTGCTAAAGTGCCCTCTAGGAGCCAAAACGCATACTAAAGTGTCCTCTAGGAGCCAAAGCATGTGCTAAAGTGCCCTCTAGGAGCCAAAATGCTTGCTAAAGTCTCCTGTAGGAGCCAAAACACGTGCTAAATTGCCCTAGTAGCCAAAACACATTCTAAAGTGTCCTAGTAGCCAAAATACATGCTAAAGTGCCCTCTATCAGCCAAAACGGATGCTAAAGTGTCCTAGTAGCCATAACACATGCTAATGTGCCGTCAAGGAGCCAAATTGTGTGCTAAAGTGCCCTCTAGGAGCCGAAACGTGTGCTTCAGTTTCCTAGTAGCCAAAACGCATGCTAAAGTGCCCTCTAGGAGCCGAAACGTGTGCTAAAGTTTCCTAGTAGCCAAAACACATGCCAAGGTGTCCTCTAGGAGCCAAACATGTTTTAAAGTGTTCTCTTAAGAGCCCAAGATGTATGCTAAAGTGCCCGCTAGAAGCCGAAACGTGTGCTATAGTGTCGTCTTGGAGCCAAAACATGTACTAAAATGTCCTCTTGGAGCCGAAATGTGTGCTAAAGTGCCCTCAAGGAAGCAAAATATCTGCTAAAGTGCCCTCTAGGAGCCAAAACATGTGTTAAGGTGTCCTCTAGTATCCAAAACATGTGCTAAAGTGCCCTCTAGGATCCAAAACAAGTGCTAAAGTGCCCTCTTGGAGCTGAAACATGTGCTAAAGTGCCTTCTAGGAGCCGAAACATGTGTTAAGGTGTCCTCTAGTAGCCAAAACGTGTGCTTAAGTGTCATCTAGGAGCCAAAACTTGTGTAAAAGTGTTCTATTAAGAGCCCAAGATGTATGCTAAAGTGTCCTCTAGGAGCCAAAACATGTGCTAAAGTTCCCACTAGGAGCCAAAACGTTTGCTAAAGTGCCCTGGTAGCCAAAACACATGCTAAAGTGTCCTCTAGGAACCAAATCATGTACTAGAGTGCCCTCTAGGAGCTGAAACGCGTGCTAAAGTGACCTCTTTGAGACAAAAACGCATGCTAAAGTGCCCTAGTAGCCAAAACACATGCTAAAGTGTCCTAGTATCTAAAATACATGCTAAAGAGCCCTCTAGGAGCCAAAACGTGTGCTAAAGTGCCCTCTAGAAGCCAAAACGCGTGCTAAAGTGCCCCCTAGGAGCCAAAACGCGTGCTTAAGTGCCCTAGCAGCCAAAACACATGCTAAAGTGTCCTAGTAGCCAAAAACATGCTAAAGTGTCCTCTAGGATTCATAGCATGTGTTAAAGTGTTCCCTTAAGAAACCAAAATGTATGCTAAAGTACACTCTAGGAGCCAAAACGTGTGCTAATGTGCCCTCTAGGACCCCAAACGTGTGCTAAAGTGCCCTAGTAGCCAAAACACATGCTAAAGTGTCCTCTAGGAGCCAAAATGTGTGCTAAAGTGCCCTCTAGGAGCCAAAACGCATACTAAAGTGTCCTCTAGGAGCCAAAGCATGTGCTAAAGGGCCCTCTAGGAGCCAAAATGCTTGCTAAAGTCTCCTGTAGGAGCCAAAACACGTGCTAAATTGCCCTAGTAGCCAAAACACATTCTAAAGTGTCCTAGTAGCCAAAATACATGCTAAAGTGCCCTCTATCAGCCAAAACGGATGCTAAAGTGTCCTAGTAGCCATAACACATGCTAATGTGCCATCTAGGAGCCAAATTGTGTGCTAAAGTGCCCTCTAGGAGCCGAAACGTGTGCTTAAGTTTCCTAGTAGCCAAAACGCATGCTAATGTGCCCTCTAGGAGCCAAATTGTGTGCTAAAGTGCCCTCTAGGAGCCAAAACGTGTGCTAAAGTTTCCTAGTAGCCAAAACACATGCCAAGGTGTCCTCTAGGAACCAAAACGTGTGCTAAAGTTCCCTCCAGGAGCCAAAACGTGAGCTAAAGTTTCCCAGTAGCCAAAACACATGCCAATGTGTCCTCTAGGAGCCAAACATGTTTTAAAGTGTTCTCTCAAGAGCCCACAATGTATGCTAAAGTGCCCGCTAGAAGCCGAAACGTGTGCTATAGTGTCGTCTTGGAGCCAAAACATGTACTAAAATGTCCTCTTGGAGCCGAAATGTGTGCTAAAGTGCCCTCAAGGAAGCAAAACATCTGCTAAAGTGCCCTCTAGGAGCCAAAACATGTGTTAAGGTGTCCTCTAGTATCCAAAACATGTGCTAAAGTGCCCTCTAGGATCCAAAACAAGTGCTAAAGTGCCCTCTTGGAGCTGAAACATGTGCTAAAGTGCCTTCTAGGAGCCGAAACATGTGTTAAGGTGTCCTCTAGTAGCCAAAACATGTGCTAAAGTGTCATCTAGGAGCCAAAACGTGTGTAAAAGTGTTCTATTAAGAGCCCAAGATGTATGCTAAAGTGTCCTCTAGGAGCCAAAACATCTGCTAAAGTGCCCTGGTAGCCAAAACACATGCTAAAATGTCCTCTAGGAACCAAATCATGTGCTAAAGTGCCCTCTAGGAGCTGAAACGCGTGCTAAAGTGACCTCTTTGAGACAAAACGCATGCTAAAGTGCCCTAGTAGCCAAAACACATGCTAAAGTGTCCTAGTATCTAAAATACATGCTAAAGAGCCCTCTAGGAGCCAAAACGTGTGCCAAAGTGCCCTCTTGGAGCCAAAACATGTGCTAAAGGGCACTCTGGGGGCCGAAACGCTTGCTAAAGTGCCCTGTATGAGCCAAAACGCGTGCTAAAGTGCCCTAGTAGCCAAAACACATGCTAATGTGCCCCCTAGGAGCCAAAACGTATGCAAAATTGCCCTCTAGGAGAAAAAATGCTTGCTAAAGTGTCCTCTAGGAACCAAAATATGTGCTAAAGTGCCCTCTACGACCAGAAACGCCTGCTAAAGTGCCCTAGTAGCCAAAACACATGCTAAAGTGTCTTAGTAGCCAAAACACATGCTAAAGCCCTTTTAGCCAAAACACATGCTAAAGTGCCTTCTAGGAGCCTAAATGTCTGCTAAAGTTCCCTCTAGTAGTCAAAACACATGCTAAAGTGTCCTCGTAGACAAAAAAATGTGCCAAATTGTCTTCTAGGAGCCAAAACGTGTGTTAAAGTGCTCCCTTCAGAGCCCAAGATGTATGCGAAAGTGCCCTCTAGGAGCCGAAACGTGTGCTAAAGTGCCCTCTAGGAGCCAAAATGCGTGCTAAAGTGCCCTAGCAGCCAAAACACATGTTTTGCAACACACGTACTAAAGTGCACAAGTAAAACATGTGCATAAGTGCTTGATAGGAGCCGAAGCGCTTGCTAATGTGCCCTCTAGGAGCCCTAAAGCGTTCAAAAGTTTCCTCTAGGAGCCAAGACATGTGCTAAAGTGCCCTCTAGGAGCCGAAACTTGTGCTAAAGTGCCATCTAGTGGCCAAAACGCATGCTATAGTGTCCTCTAGGACCCAAAACATGTGCTAAAGTGCCCTCTATGAGCCGAAACATGTGCTAAAGTGCCCTAGTAGCCAAAACACATGCTAAAGTGTCCTCAAGGAGCAGTAACATGTGCTAAAATGCCCTCTACGAGCCAAAACGTGTGCTAAAGTGTCCTCTAGGAGCCAGAACGTGTGTTAAAGTATTCTCTTAAGAGTCCAAAATGTATTCTAAAGTGCCCTCTAGAAGCCACAACGTGTGCTAAAGTGCCCTAGTAGCCAAACACATGCTTAAGTGTCCTCTAGGAGCTGAAACGCGTGCTAAAGTGCCCTAGTAGCCAAACACATGCTTAAGTGTCCTCTAGGAGCCAAAACATGTGCTAAAGTGCCCTCTAGGAGCCGAAACACGTACTAAAGTGCCCTTTAGTATCCGAAATGCGTGCTAAAGGGCCCTAGCAGCCAAAACACATGTTTTGCAAAACACGTGCTAAAGTGCACATGCAAAACATGTGCTAAAGTGCTTGATAGGAGCTGAAGGGCTTGCTAACGTGCCTTCTAGGAAACCTAACGCGTGCTAAAGTTTCATCTAGGAGCCAAAACATGTGCTAAAGTGCCCTGGTAGCCAAAACACATGCTTAAGTGTCCTCTAGGAGCCAAAACATGTGCTAAAGCGGCCTCTATGAGCTGAAACATGTGCTAATGTGCCCTAGTAGACAAAAAAAGGGTAAAGTGTCCTCAAGGAGCAGTAACATGTGCTAAAGTGCCCTAGTAGCCAAAACACTTGCTAAAGTGTCCTCTAGGAGTCAGAACGTGTTAAAGTATTCTCTTAGGAATCCAAAATGTATGCTAAAGTGCACTCTAGGAGCCAAATCACGTGCTAAAGTGTCCTAGTAGCCAAAACACATGCTCAAGTGTCCTAGTAGCCAAAACACATGCTAAAGTGTCCTTGAGGAGCCAAAACATGTTTAAAGTTTTCTCTTAAGAGCCCAAAATGTATGCTAGAGTGCCCTCCAGGAGCCAAAACGTGTGCTAAAGTGCGCTCTTGGAGCCAAAACACGTGCTAAAGTTTCCTAGTAGCCAAAACACATGCTAAAGTGTCCTCTAGGAGCCAAAACGTGTGTTAAAATGTTTTCTTAAGAGCCCAAAATGTATGCTAGAGTACCCTCTAGGAGCCGAAACACGTGCTAAAGTGCTCTTTAGGAGCCAAAACATGTGCTAAGATGTAGGAGCAGAAACACATGCTAAAGTGGCGTCTAGGAGCCGAAACATGTACTAAAGTGGCCTCTAGGAGCCAAAACGCATGCCTAAGTGTCCGCTAGGAACCAAAACATGGGCTAAAGAGCCCTCTAGGAGCTGAAATGGCTCTGAAGTGCCCTAGTATCCAAAACACATGCTTAAGTGTCCTAGTAGCCAAAACACATGCTAAAGTGTACTTAGGAGCCGAAACACTAATAAAGTGTGCTCTAGGAGCCAAAACGCGTGCACATGTGCTCTATAGGAGCCAAAACATGTGCTAAAGTATAGTAGCAGAAACACGTTCTAAAGAGGCCTCTAGGAGCCGAAACACGTGCTAAAGTGGCCTCTAGTAATCAAAACACATGCTTAAGTATCCACTAGGAGCCAAAACACGTGCTAAACTGTCCTCTAGGAGCCAAAACGCGTGTTAAAATGTTCTCTTAAGAGACCAAAATGTATGCTAAAGTGGACTCTGGAAGCCAAAACATGTGCTTAAGTGCCCTCTAGGAGCCAAAACACGTGCTAAAGTGTACTAGTAGCCAAAACACATGCTAAAGTCCACCCTCGAAGCTGAAACACGTGCTAAAGTGCTCTTTAGGAGCCAAAACATGTGCTAAAGTATAATAGCAGAAACACGTGCTAAAGTGTCCTCTAGGAGCTGAAACATGTGCTAAAGTGGCCTCTAGTAGCCAAAACACATGTTTTGCAACACACGTACTAAGTGCACAAGTAAAACATGTGCATTAGTGCTTGATAGGAGCCGAAGCGCTTGCTAACGTGCCCTCTAGGAGCCCTGAAGCGTTCAAAAGTTTCCTCTAGGAGCCAAAACATGTGCTAAAGTTCCCTCTAAGAGCCGAAACTTGTGCTAAAGTGCCATCTAGTAGCCAAAACGCATGCTATAGTGTCCTCTTGGACCCAAAACATGTGCTAAAGTGCCCTCTAGAAGCCAAAAAGTGTGTTAAAGTGTCCTCTAGGAGCCAAAATCAAAGCAAAATGCCCTCTAGAAGCCAAAACACATGCTAAAGTGTCTTCTAGTAGCCAAAAAGCGTGCTAAAGTGCCCTCTATGAGAGGAAACGTGTGCTAAAGTGCCCTTGTAGCCAAAACACATGCTAAAGTGTCCTCTAGGAGCAGTACCATGTGCTAAAGTGCCCTAGTAGCCAAAACACA
This sequence comes from Echiichthys vipera, assembly GCF_963691815.1. Classification (NCBI taxonomy): domain Eukaryota; kingdom Metazoa; phylum Chordata; class Actinopteri; order Perciformes; family Trachinidae; genus Echiichthys; species Echiichthys vipera. The sequence continues at coordinate 35,635,459 of NC_139827.1, read as the reverse complement.
TGCTAAAGTGTCCTCTAGGAGCCAGAACGTGTGTTAAAGTAGTCTCTTAAGAGTCCAAAATGTATTCTAAAGTGCCCTCTAGAAGCCACAACATGTGCTAAAGTGCCCTAGTAGCCAAACACATGCTTAAGTGTCCTCTAGGAGCTGAAACGCGTGCTAAAGTGCCCTAGTAGCCAAACACATGCTTAAGTGTTGTCTAGGAGCCAAAACATGAGCTAAAGTCAGCTCTAGTAGCCAAAACACGTGCTAAAGTGCCCTAGTAGCCAAAACACATGCTAGAGTGTCCTCTAGGAGCCAAAATGTGTGTTAAAATGTTCTCTTAAGACACCAAAATGTATGCTAAAAAGTGCTTAAGTGCCCTCTAGGAGCCAAAACACGTGCTAAGGTGTACTAGTAGCCAAAACACATGCTAAAGTCCACTCTAGAAGCCGAAACACGTGCTAAAGTGCTCTTTATGAGCCAAAACATGTGCCAAAGTATAATAGCAGAAACACGTGCTAAAGTGTCCTCTAGGAGCTGAAACATGTGCTAAAGTGGCCTCTAGGAGCCAAAACCTCTTGCTTAAGTGTCAGCTAGGAGCCAAAACATGTGCTTAAGTGCCTTCTAGGAGCTGAAAAGGTGCTTAAGTGCCCCAGTAGCCAAAACCCATGCTTAAGTGTCCTCTACGAGCCGAAACACATGCTAAAGTTGCCTCTAGGAACCAAAACATGTGCCAAAGCGTCCTCTAAGAGCCATAACATTAAAGTGCTCTCTAGGAGCCGAAACGTTTGCTAAAGGTATCTCTAGCAGCCAAAGCGCGTACTTAAGTGTCCTATGAGCCAGAATCCGTGCTAAAGTTCACTCTAGGGGCCGAAATACGTGTTAAACTGCTCTGTAGGAGCTAAAACATGTGCTAAGGTGTAGGAGCAGAAACACGTGCTAAAGAGGCCTCTAGGAGCCGAAACACGTGCTAAAGTGGCCTTTAGTAGCCAAAAAACATGCTTAAGTGTCCACTAGGAGCCAAAACACATGCTAAAGTGTCCCTCTAGGAGCCAAAACTTGTGTAAAAATGTTCTCTCAAGAGACCAAAATGTATGCTAAAGTGGACTCTTGGACCCAAACCTTTTGTGATAGAGTGTCCTACTAGCCAAAATACATGCTAAAGTGCCCTCTAGAAGCCGAAACACGTGCTAAAGTGCTCTGTAGGAGCCAAAATATGTGCTAAAGTATAATAGCAGAAACACATGCTAAAGTGTCAGCTAGGAGCCAAAACATGTGCTAAAGTGAACTCTAGGAGCAGAAACCTGTCTTAAAGTGCACTCTAGGGGCCGAAACACGTGCTAAAATGCTCTGTAAGAGCCAAAACATGTGCTCAGATGTAGGAGCAGAAACACGTGCAAAAGTGGCGTCCAGGAGCCGAAACATGTGCTTAAGTGGCCTCTAGGAGCCAAAACGCGTGCTTATGTTTCCGCTAGTAGCCAAAACATGTGCTAAAGTGTAGGTGCAGAAACACGTGCTAAAGTGGCCTCTAGGAGCCAAAACACGTGCTTAAGTTTCCGCTAGGAACCAAAACATGCGCTAAAGTGTCCTAGTAGCCAAAACTCATGCTAAAGTGTCCTCGAGGAGACGAAACACGTGCTAAAGTGTGCTCTAGGAGCATAAACGCGTGCTAATGTGCTCTATAGGAGCCAAAACATGTGCTTAAGTATAGTAGCAGAAACACGTTCTAAAGAGGCCTCTAGGAGCCGAAACACGTGCTAAAGTGGCCTCTAGTAGCCAAAACACATGCTTAAGTGTCCACTAGGAGCCAAAACACATGCTAAAGTGTCCTCTAGGAGCGAAAACTTGTGTTAAAATGTTTTCTTAAGAGACCGAAATGTATGCTAAAGTGGATTCTTGGAGCCAAAACATGTGCTTAAGTGCCCTCTAGCAGCCAAAACACGTGATAAAGTGTCCTAGTAGCCAAAACACATGCTAAAGGGCCCTCTAGAAGCCGAAACACGTGCTAAAGTGGTCTGTAGGAGCCAAAATATGTGCTAAGATGTAGGAGCAGAAACACGTGCAAAAGTGGCGTCTAGGAGCCGAAACATGTGCTTAAGTGGCCTCTAGGAGCCAAAACGCGTGCTTATGTTTCCGCTAGTAGCCAAAACATGTGCTAAAGTGTAGGTGCAGAAACACGTGCTAAAGTGGCCTCCAGGAGCCAAAACACGTGCTTAAGTGTCCGCTAGGAACCAAAACATGTGCTAAAGAGCCCTCTAGGACCTGAAATGGTGCTGAAGTGCCCTAGTAGCCAAAACACATGCTTAAGTGTCCTAGTAGCCAAAACACATGCTAAAGTTTCCTCGAGGAGACGAAACACGTGCTAAAGTGTGCTCTAGGAGCATAAACGCGTGCTAATGTGCTCTATAGGAGCCAAAACATGTGCTAAAGTATAGTAGCAGAAACACGTTCTAAAGCGGCCTCTAGGAGCCGAAACACGTGCTAAAGTGGCCTCTAGTAGCCAAAACACATGCTTAAGTGTCCACTAGGAGCCAAAACACATGCTAAAGTGTCCTCTAGGAGCCAAAACTTGTGTTAAAATGTTTTCTTAAGAGACCAAAATGTATGCTAAAGTGGATTCTTGGAGCCAAAACATGTGCTTAAGTGCCCTCTAGCAGCCAAAACACGTGATAAAGTGTCCTAGTAGCCAAAACACATGCTGAAGGGCCCTCTAGGAGCCAAAATGTATGTCAAAGTGTTCTCTAAAGAGCTAAAATGTTTGGCATGTCTGCCAAAACATGTTCTAAAGTGAATTCGAGTAGCCAAAACATGTGCTAAAGTGCCCTTTAGGAGCCATAACGTGTGCTAAAGTTTCCTCTAGGTGCCAAAACGCGTGCTAAAGTGCCATCTAGGAGCCAAAACATGTGCTTAAATTCCCTTGTAGACAAAACCCATGCTAAAGTACCCTCTAGGAGCCAAAACACGTTCTAAAGTGCCCTGGTAGCCAAAATACATGCTAAAGTGTACTCTAGGAGCCAAAACATGTGCTAAAGTGAGCTCTAGTAGCCAAAACACATGCTAAAGTGTCCTCTAGTAGCCAAAATGTGTGCTAAAATGCCCTCTAGGAGCCAAAACATGTGCTAAAGGGCCTAAAAGGAGCCGAAGCGCGTGCTAACATGCCCTAGTAGCCATAATGCGTGCTAAAGTTTCTTCTAGGAGCCAAAACATGTGCTAAAGTGCCATCTAGTAGCCAAAACACGTGCTAAAGTGTACTAGTAGCCAAAACACATGCTAAAGTCCACCCTCGAAGCTGAAACACGTGCTAAAGTGCTCTTTAGGAGCCAAAACATGTGCTAAAGTATAATAGCAGAAACACGTGCTAAAGTGTCCTCTAGGAGCTGAAACATGTGCTAAAGTGGCCTCTAGTAGCCAAAACACATGTTTTGCAACACACGTACTAAGTGCACAAGTAAAACATGTGCATTAGTGCTTGATAGGAGCCGAAGCGCTTGCTAACGTGCCCTCTAGGAGCCCTGAAGCGTTCAAAAGTTTCCTCTAGGAGCCAAAACATGTGCTAAAGTGCCCTCTAAGAGCCGAAACTTGTGCTAAAGTGCCATCTAGTAGCCAAAACGCATGCTATAGTGTCCTCTTGGACCCAAAACATGTGCTAAAGTGCCCTCTAGAAGCCAAAAAGTGTGTTAAAGTGTCCTCTAGGAGCCAAAATCAAAGCAAAATGCCCTCTAGAAGCCAAAACACATGCTAAAGTGTCTTCTAGTAGCCAAAAAGCGTGCTAAAGTGCCCTCTATGAGAGGAAACGTGTGCTAAAGTGCCCTTGTAGCCAAAACACATGCTAAAGTGTCCTCTAGGAGCAGTACCATGTGCTAAAGTGCCCTAGTAGCCAAAACACATGCTAAAGTGTCCTCTAGGAGCCAGAACGTGTGTTAAAGTAGTCTCTTAAGAGTCCAAAATGTATTCTAAAGTGCCCTCTAGAAGCCACAACGTGTGCTAAAGTGCCCTAGTAGCCAAACACATGCTTAAGTGTCCTCTAGGAGCTGAAACGCGTGCTAAAGTGCCCTAGTAGCCAAACACATGCTTAAGTGTTGTCTAGGAGCCAAAACATGAGCTAAAGTCAGCTCTAGTAGCCAAAACACGTGCTAAAGTGCCCTAGTAGCCAAAACACATGCTAGAGTGTCCTCTAGGAGCCAAAATGTGTGTTAAAATGTTCTCTTAAGACACCAAAATGTATGCTAAAAAGTGCTTAAGTGCCCTCTAGGAGCCAAAACACGTGCTAAGGTGTACTAGTAGCCAAAACACATGCTAAAGTCCACTCTAGAAGCCGAAACACGTGCTAAAGTGCTCTTTATGAGCCAAAACATGTGCCAAAGTATAATAGCAGAAACACGTGCTAAAGTGTCCTCTAGGAGCTGAAACATGTGCTAAAGTGGCCTCTAGGAGCCAAAACCTCTTGCTTAAGTGTCAGCTAGGAGCCAAAACATGTGCTTAAGTGCCTTCTAGGAGCTGAAAAGGTGCTTAAGTGCCCCAGTAGCCAAAACCCATGCTTAAGTGTCCTCTACGAGCCGAAACACATGCTAAAGTTGCCTCTAGGAACCAAAACATGTGCCAAAGCGTCCTCTAAGAGCCATAACATTAAAGTGCTCTCTAGGAGCCGAAACGTTTGCTAAAGGTATCTCTAGCAGCCAAAGCGCGTACTTAAGTGTCCTATGAGCCAGAATCTGTGCTAAAGTGCACTCTAGGGGCCGAAATACGTGTTAAACTGCTCTGTAGGAGCTAAAACATGTGCTAAGGTGTAGGAGCAGAAACACGTGCTAAAGAGGCCTCTAGGAGCCGAAACACGTGCTAAAGTGGCCTTTAGTAGCCAAAAAACATGCTTAAGTGTCCACTAGGAGCCAAAACACATGCTAAAGTGTCCCTCTAGGAGCCAAAACTTGTGTAAAAATGTTCTCTCAAGAGACCAAAATGTATGCTAAAGTGGACTCTTGGAGCCAAAACATGTGATAGAGTGTCCTACTAGCCAAAATACATGCTAAAGTGCCCTCTAGAAGCCGAAACACGTGCTAAAGTGCTCTGTAGGAGCCAAAATATGTGCTAAAGTATAATAGCAGAAACACGTGCTAAAGTGTCAGCTAGGAGCCAAAACATGTGCTAAAGTGAACTCTAGGAGCAGAAACCTGTCTTAAAGTGCACTCTAGGGGCCGAAACACGTGCTAAAATGCTCTGTAAGAGCCAAAACATGTGCTCAGATGTAGGAGCAGAAACACGTGCAAAAGTGGCGTCCAGGAGCCGAAACATGTGCTTAAGTGGCCTCTAGGAGCCAAAACGCGTGCTTATGTTTCCGCTAGTAGCCAAAACATGTGCTAAAGTGTAGGTGCAGAAACACGTGCTAAAGTGGCCTCTAGGAGCCAAAACACGTGCTTAAGTGTCCGCTAGGAACCAAAACATGCGCTAAAGTGTCCTAGTAGCCAAAACTCATGCTAAAGTGTCCTCGAGGAGACGAAACACGTGCTAAAGTGTGCTCTAGGAGCATAAACGCGTGCTAATGTGCTCTATAGGAGCCAAAACATGTGCTTAAGTATAGTAGCAGAAACACGTTCTAAAGAGGCCTCTAGGAGCCGAAACACGTGCTAAAGTGGCCTCTAGTAGCCAAAACACATGCTTAAGTGTCCAGTAGGAGCCAAAACACATGCTAAAGTGTCCTCTAGGAGCGAAAACTTGTGTTAAAATGTTTTCTTAAGAGACCAAAATGTATGCTAAAGTGGATTCTTGGAGCCAAAACATGTGCTTAAGTGCCCTCTAGCAGCCAAAACACGTGATAAAGTGTCCTAGTAGCCAAAACACATGCTAAAGGGCCCTCTAGAAGCCGAAACACGTGCTAAAGTGGTCTGTAGGAGCCAAAATATGTGCTAAGATGTAGGAGCAGAAACACGTGCAAAAGTGGCGTCTAGGAGCCGAAACATGTGCTTAAGTGGCCTCTAGGAGCCAAAACGCGTGCTTATGTTTCCGCTAGTAGCCAAAACATGTGCTAAAGTGTAGGTGCAGAAACACGTGCTAAAGTGGCCTCCAGGAGCCAAAACACGTGCTTAAGTGTCCGCTAGGAACCAAAACATGTGCTAAAGAGCCCTCTAGGACCTGAAATGGTGCTGAAGTGCCCTAGTAGCCAAAACACATGCTTAAGTGTCCTAGTAGCCAAAACACATGCTAAAGTGTCCTCGAGGAGACGAAACACGTGCTAAAGTGTGCTCTAGGAGCATAAACGCGTGCTAATGTGCTCTATAGGAGCCAAAACATGTGCTAAAGTATAGTAGCAGAAACACGTTCTAAAGCGGCCTCTAGGAGCCGAAACACGTGCTAAAGTGGCCTCTAGTAGCCAAAACACATGCTTAAGTGTCCACTAGGAGCCAAAACACATGCTAAAGTGTCCTCTAGGAGCCAAAACTTGTGTTAAAATGTTTTCTTAAGAGACCAAAATGTATGCTAAAGTGGATTCTTGGAGCCAAAACATGTGCTTAAGTGCCCTCTAGCAGCCAAAACACGTGATAAAGTGTCCTAGTAGCCAAAACACATGCTAAAGGGCCCTCTAGGAGCCAAAATGTATGTCAAAGTGTTCTCTAAAGAGCTAAAATGTTTGGCATGTCTGCCAAAACATGTTCTAAAGTGAATTCGAGTAGCCAAAACATGTGCTAAAGTGCCCTTTAGGAGCCATAACGTGTGCTAAAGTTTCCTCTAGGTGCCAAAACGCGTGCTAAAGTGCCATCTAGGAGCCAAAACATGTGCTTAAATTCCCTTGTAGACAAAACCCATGCTAAAGTACCCTCTAGGAGCCAAAACACGTTCTAAAGTGCCCTGGTAGCCAAAATACATGCTAAAGTGTACTCTAGGAGCCAAAACATGTGCTAAAGTGAGCTCTAGTAGCCAAAACACATGCTAAAGTGTCCTCTAGTAGCCAAAATGTGTGCTAAAATGCCCTCTAGGAGCCAAAACATGTGCTAAAGGGCCTAAAAGGAGCCGAAGCGCGTGCTAACATGCCCTAGTAGCCATAATGCGTGCTAAAGTTTCTTCTAGGAGCCAAAACATGTGCTAAAGTGCCATCTAGTAGCCAAAACACGTGCTATAGTGTCCTCTAGGAGCCGAAGCGTGTGCTGAAGTGCCTTCTAGTAACCAAAACACATGCTAAAGTGTCCTCTAGTAGCCAAAATGCATGCCAAATGCCCTCTAGGAGCCAAAACACACGCTAAAGTGTCCTCTAGTAGTCAAAATTTGGCTGAAATGCCGTCTAGGAACCAAAACATGTAATAAATTTCCCTCTAGGAGCCGAAACGTGTGCTGAAGTGCTTTCTAGTAGCCAAAACACATCCTAAAGTGTCCTCTAGGAGCCAAAACACGCGCTAAAGTGCCCTAGTAGCCAAAACCCATGCTAAAGTGCCCTCTAGGAGCCAAAATGTATTTTAAAGTGTTCTCTTAAAAGCTAAAATGTTTGCTAAAGTGTCCTCTTGGAAGCCAAAATGCGTTCTAAATTGTCCTCTATGAGCCAAAACATGTGGTAAAACGTCCTCTAAAAACCAAAACATGTGCTAAAGTGCCATTTAGGAGCCAAAACCCATGCTAAAGTGCCCTAGTAGCCAAAACACATGCTAACGTGTACTCTAGGAGCCAAAACACGTGTTAAAGTTTCTTCTAGGTGCCAAAACGCGTGCTATAGTGCCATCTAGGAGCCAAAACGTGTGCTTAAATTGCCTTGTAGACAAAACCCATGCTAAAGGTGTCCTTGTAGCCAAAACAGGTGCTAAAGTGCCCTCTAGGAGCCGAAACACGTGCTAAAGTGGCCTCTAGTAGCCAAAACACATGCTTAAGTGTCCACTAGGAGCCAAAACACATGCTAAAGTGTCCTCTAGGAGCGAAAACTTGTGTTAAAATGTTTACTTAAGAGACCAAAATGTATGCTAAAGTGGATTCTTGGAGCCAAAACATGTGCTTAAGTGCCCTCTAGCAGCCAAAACACGTGATAAAGTGTCCTAGTAGCCAAAACACATGCTAAAGGGCCCTCTAGAAGCCGAAACACGTGCTAAAGTGGTCTGTAGGAGCCAAAATATGTGCTAAGATGTAGGAGCAGAAACACGTGCAAAAGTGGCGTCTAGGACCCGAAACATGTGCTTAAGTGGCCTCCAGGAGCCAAAACACGTGCTTAAGTGTCCGCTTAGCCAAAACACATGCTTAAGTGGCCTCTAGGAGCCAAAACGCGTGCTTATGTTTCCGCTAGTAGCCAAAACATGTGCTAAAGTGTAGGTGCAGAAACACGTGCTAAAGTGGCCTCTAGGAGCCAAAACACGTGCTTAAGTGTCCGCTAGGAACCAAAACATGCGCTAAAGTGTCCTAGTAGCCAAAACTCATGCTAAAGTGTCCTCGAGGAGACGAAACACGTGCTAAAGTGTGCTCTAGGAGCATAAACGCGTGCTAATGTGCTCTATAGGAGCCAAAACATGTGCTTAAGTATAGTAGCAGAAACACGTTCTAAAGAGGCCTCTAGGAGCCGAAACACGTGCTAAAGTGGCCTCTAGTAGCCAAAACACATGCTTAAGTGTCCAGTAGGAGCCAAAACACATGCTAAAGTGTCCTCTAGGAGCGAAAACTTGTGTTAAAATGTTTTCTTAAGAGACCAAAATGTATGCTAAAGTGGATTCTTGGAGCCAAAACATGTGCTTAAGTGCCCTCTAGCAGCCAAAACACGTGATAAAGTGTCCTAGTAGCCAAAACACATGCTAAAGGGCCCTCTAGAAGCCGAAACACGTGCTAAAGTGGTCTGTAGGAGCCAAAATATGTGCTAAGATGTAGGAGCAGAAACACGTGCAAAAGTGGCGTCTAGGAGCCGAAACATGTGCTTAAGTGGCCTCTAGGAGCCAAAACGCATGCTTATGTTTCCGCTAGTAGCCAAAACATGTGCTAAAGTGTAGGTGCAGAAACACGTGCTAAAGTGGCCTCCAGGAGCCAAAACACGTGCTTAAGTGTCCGCTAGGAACCAAAACATGTGCTAAAGAGCCCTCTAGGACCTGAAATGGTGCTGAAGTGCCCTAGTAGCCAAAACACATGCTTAAGTGTCCTAGTAGCCAAATCACATGCTAAAGTGTCCTCGAGGAGACGAAACACGTGCTAAAGTGTGCTCTAGGAGCATAAACGCGTGCTAATGTGCTCTATAGGAGCCAAAACATGTGCTAAAGTATAGTAGCAGAAACACGTTCTAAAGCGGCCTCTAGGAGCCGAAACACGTGCTAAAGTGGCCTCTAGTAGCCAAAACACATGCTTAAGTGTCCACTAGGAGCCAAAACACATGCTAAAGTGTCCTCTAGGAGCCAAAACTTGTGTTAAAATGTTTTCTTAAGAGACCAAAATGTATGCTAAAGTGGATTCTTGGAGCCAAAACATGTGCTTAAGTGCCCTCTAGCAGCCAAAACACGTGATAAAGTGTCCTAGTAGCCAAAACACATGCTAAAGGGCCCTCTAGGAGCCAAAATGTATGTCAAAGTGTTCTCTAAAGAGCTAAAATGTTTGGCATGTCTGCCAAAACATGTTCTAAAGTGAATTCGAGTAGCCAAAACATGTGCTAAAGTGCCCTTTAGGAGCCATAACGTGTGCTAAAGTTTCCTCTAGGTGCCAAAACGCGTGCTAAAGTGCCATCTAGTAACCAAAACACATGCTTAAGTGTCCTCTAGTAGCCAAAATGCGTGCCAAATGCCCTCTAAGAGCCAAAACACACGCTAAAGTGTCCTCTAGTAGTCAAAATTTGGCTGAAATGCCGTCTAGGAACCAAAACATGTAATAAATTTCCCTCTAGGAGCCGAAACGTGTGCTGAAGTGCTTTCTAGTAGCCAAAACACATCCTAAAGTTTCCTCTAGGAGCCAAAACACGCGCTAAAGTGCCCTAGTAGCCAAAACCCATGCTAAAGTGCCCTCTAGGAGCCAAAATGTATTTTAAAGTGTTCTCTTAAAAGCTAAAATGTTTGCTAAAGTGTCCTCTTGGAAGCCAAAATGCGTTCTAAATTGTCCTCTATGAGCCAAAACATGTGGTAAAACGTCCTCTAAAAACCAAAACATGTGCTAAAGTGCCATTTAGGAGCCAAAACCCATGCTAAAGTGCCCTAGTAGCCAAAACACATGCTAACGTGTACTCTAGGAGCCAAAACACGTGTTAAAGTTTCTTCTAGGTGCCAAAACGCGTGCTATAGTGCCATCTAGGAGCCAAAACGTGTGCTTAAATTGCCTTGTAGACAAAACCCATGCTAAAGGTGTCCTTGTAGCCAAAACAGGTGCTAAAGTGCCCTCTAGGAGCCGAAACACGTGCTAAAGTGGCCTCTAGTAGCCAAAACACATGCTTAAGTGTCCACTAGGAGCCAAAACACATGCTAAAGTGTCCTCTAGGAGCGAAAACTTGTGTTAAAATGTTTACTTAAGAGACCAAAATGTATGCTAAAGTGGATTCTTGGAGCCAAAACATGTGCTTAAGTGCCCTCTAGCAGCCAAAACACGTGATAAAGTGTCCTAGTAGCCAAAACACATGCTAAAGGGCCCTCTAGAAGCCGAAACACGTGCTAAAGTGGTCTGTAGGAGCCAAAATATGTGCTAAGATGTAGGAGCAGAAACACGTGCAAAAGTGGCGTCTAGGACCCGAAACATGTGCTTAAGTGGCCTCCAGGAGCCAAAACACGTGCTTAAGTGTCCGCTAGGAACCAAAACATGTGCTAAAGAGCCCTCTAGGACCTGAAATGGTGCTGAAGTGCCCTAGTAGCCAAAACACATGCTTAAGTGTCCTAGTAGCCAAAACACATGCTAAAGTGTCCTCGAGGAGACGAAACACGTGCTAAAGTGTGCTCTAGGAGCATAAACGCGTGCTAATGTGCTCTATAGGAGCCAAAACATGTGCTAAAGTATAGTAGCAGAAACACGTTCTAAAGCGGCCTCTAGGAGCCGAAACACGTGCTAAAGTGGCCTCTAGTAGCCAAAACACATGCTTAAGTGTCCACTAGGAGCCAAAACACATGCTAAAGTGTCCTCTAGGAGCCAAAACTTGTGTTAAAATGTTTTCTTAAGAGACCAAAATGTATGCTAAAGTGGATTCTTGGAGCCAAAACATGTGCTTAAGTGCCCTCTAGCAGCCAAAACACGTGATAAAGTGTCCTAGTAGCCAAAACACATGCTAAAGGGCCCTCTAGGAGCCAAAATGTATGTCAAAGTGTTCTCTTAAGAGCTAAAATGTTTGGCATGTCTGCCAAAACATGTGCTAAAGTGAATAGCCAAAACATGTGCAAAAGTGCCCTTTAGGAGCCATAACGTGTGCTAAAGTTTCCTCTAGGTGCCAAAACGCGTGCTAAAGTGCCATCTAGGAGCCAAAACGTGTGCTTAAATTCCCTTGTAGACAAAACCCATGCTAAAGTGCCCTCTAGGAGCCAAAACACATTCTAAAGTGCCCTGGTAGCCAAAATACATGCTAAAGTGTACTCTAGGAGCCAAAACATGTGCTAAAGTGAGCTCTAGTAGCCAAAACACATGCTAAAGTGTCCTCTAGTAGCCAAAATGTGTGCTAAAATGCCCTCTAGGAGCCAAAACATGTGCTAAAGGGCCTAAAAGGAGCCGAAGCGCGTGCTAACATGCCCTAGTAGCCATAATGCGTGCTAAAGTTTCTTCTAGGAGCCAAAACATGTGCTAAAGTGCCATCTAGTAGCCAAAACACGTGCTATAGTGTCCTCTAGGAGCCGAAGCGTGTGCTGAAGTGCCTTCTAGTAACCAAAACACATGCTTAAGTGTCCTCTAGTAGCCAAAATGCGTGCCAAATGCCCTCTAAGAGCCAAAACACACGCTAAAGTGTCCTCTAGTAGTCAAAATTTGGCTGAAATGCCGTCTAGGAACCAAAACATGTAATAAATTTCCCTCTAGGAGCCGAAACGTGTGCTGAAGTGCTTTCTAGTAGCCAAAACACATCCTAAAGTGTCCTCTAGGAGCCAAAACACGCGCTAAAGTGCCCTAGTAGCCAAAACCCATGCTAAAGTGCCATCTAGGAGCCAAAATGTATTTTAAAGTGTTCTCTTAAAAGCTAAAATGTTTGCTAAAGTGTCCTCTTGGAAGCCAAAATGCGTTCTAAATTGTCCTCTAGGAGCCAAAACATGTGCTAAAACGTCCTCTAAAAACCAAAACATGTGCTAAAGTGCCTTCTAGGAGCCAAAACCAATGCTAAAGTGCCCTAGTAGCCAAAACACATGCTAACGTGTACTCTAGGAGCCAAAACACGTGTTAAAGTTTCTTCTAGGTGCCAAAACGCGTGCTAAAGTGCCATCTAGGAGCCAAAACGTGTGCTTAAATTGCCTTGTAGACAAAACCCATGCTAAAGGTGTCCTTGTAGCCAAAACAGGTACTAAAGTGCCCTCTAGGAGCCATAACACGTGCTAAAGTGCCCTAATATCCAAAACACATGCTAAAGTGTACTCTAGGAGCCAAAACATGTGCTAAAGTGAATTCTAGTAGCCAAAACATGTGCTAAAGTGCCCTTTAGGAGCCATAACGTGTGCTAAAGTTTCCTCTAGGTGCCAAAACGCGTGCTAAAGTGCCATCTAGGAGCCAAAACGTGTGCTTAAATTCCCTTGTAGACAAAACCCATGCTAAAGTGCCCTCTAGGAGCCAAAACGTATGTTAAAGTGTTATCTTTAGAGCTAAAATGTATGCTAAAGTGCCCTCTAGGAGCTGAAACATATGCTAAAGGTCCGTCTAGCAGCCAAAGTGCGTATTAAAGTGTCCTAGGAACCGAAAAGTGTACTTAAGTGCCTTCTAGGAGCCATAACCCATGCTAAGGTGTCCTAGTAGCCAAAACACGTGCTAAAGTGCCCTCTAGGAGCCATAACACGTTCTAAAGTGCCCTTGTAGCCAAAATACATGCTAAAGTGTACTCTAGGCGCCAAAACATGTGCTAAAGTGAGCTCTAGTAGCCAAAACACATGCTAAAGTGTCCTCTAGTAGCCAAATGCGTGCTAAAATGCCCTCTAGGAGCCAAAGCATGTGCTTAAGGGCCTTAAAGCAGCCGAAGCGCGTGCTAACATGCCCTAGTAGCCATAATGCGTGCTAAAGTTTCTTCTAGGATGCAAAACATGTGCTAAATTGCCATCTAGTAGCCAAAACACATGCTATAGTGTCCTCTAGGACCCGAAGCGTGTGCTGAAGTGCCTTCTAGTAACCAAAACACATGCTAAAGTGTCCTCTAGTAGCCAAAATACGTGCCAAAATGCCCTCTAGGAGCCAAAACACATGCTAAAGTGTCCTCTAGTAGTCAAAATTTGGCTGAAATGCCCTCTAGGAACCAAAACATGTAATAAATTTCCCTCTAGGAGCCGAAACGTGTGCTGAAGTGCCTTCTAGTAGCCAAAACACATGCTAAAGTGTCCTCTAGGAGCCAAAACACGTGCTAAAGTGCCCTAGTAGCCAAAACACATGCTAAAGTGCCCTCTAGGAGCCAAAATGTATGTCAAAGTGTTCTCTTAAGAGCTAAAATGTTTGCTAAAGTGTCCTATTGGAAGCCAAAATGCGTTCTAAATTGTCCTCTAGGAGCCAAAACATGTGCTAAAACGTCATCTAAAAGCCAAAACATGAGCTAAAGTGCCTTCAAGGAGCCAAAACCCATGCTAAAGTGCCCTAGTAGCCAAAACACATGCTAAAGTGTACTCTAGGAGCCGAAACGTGTGCTGAAGTGCTTTCTAGTAGCCAAAACACATCCTAAAGTGTCCTCTAGGAGCCAAAACATGCGCTAAAGTGCCCTAGTAGCCAAAACCCATGCTAAAGTGCCCTCTAGGAGCCAAAATGTATGTTAAAGTGTTCTCTTAAGAGCTAAAATGTTTGCTAAAGTGTCCTCTTGGAAGGCAAAATGCGTTCTAAATTGTCCTCTAGGAGCCAAAACATGTGCTAAAACGTCCTCTAAAAGCCAAAACTTGTCCTAAAGTGCCTTCTAGGAGCCAAAACCCATGCTAAAGTGCCCTAGTAGCCAAAACACATGCTAACGTGTACTCTAGGAGCTAAAACACGTGCTAAAGTTTCCTCTAGGAGCCAAAACATTTGCTAAAGTGCCATTTAGGAGCCGAAACTTGTGCTAAAGTGCCATCTAGTAGCCAAAACGCATGCTATAGTGTCCTCTAGGACCCAAAGCATGTGCTAAAGTGCCCTCTAGGAGCCAAAAAGTGTGTTAAAGTGTCCTCTAGGAGCCAAAATGCGTAGCAAAATGCCCTCTAGAAGCCAAAACACATGCTAAAGTGTCTTCTAGTAGCCAAAAAGCGTGCTAAAGTGCCCTCTATGAGCGGAAACGTGTGCTAAAGTGCCCTTGTAGCCAAAACACATGCTAAAGTGTCGTCTAGGAGCCAAAACATGTGCTAAAGTGAGCTCTAGTAGCCAAAACATGTGCTAAAGTGCCCTTTACGAGCCATAACGCGTGCTAAAGTTTCCTCTAGGTGCCAAAACGCGTGCTAAAGTGCCCTCTAGGAGCCACAACGTGTGCTTAAATTCCCTTGTAGACAAAACCCATGCTGAAGGTGTCCTAGTAGCCAAAACACGTGCTAAAGTGCCCTCTTCGAGCCATAACACGCGCTAAAGTGCCCTAATATCCAAAACACATGCTAAAGTGTACTCTAGGAGCCAAAACATGTGCTAAAGTAAATTCTAGTAACCAAAACATGTGCTAAAGTGCCCTTTAGGGATTATAACGCGTGCTAGAGTTTCCTCTAGGTGCCAAAACACGTGCTAAAGTGCCATCTAGGAGCCAAAACGTGCGCTTAAATTCCCTTGTAGACAAAACCCATGCTAAAGTGCCCTCCAGGAGCCAAAACTTATGTTAAAGTGTTCTCTTTAAAGCTAAAATGTATGCTAAAGTGCCCTCTAGGAGCTGAAACATATGCTAAAGGTCCGTCTAGCAGCCAAAGTGCGTATTAAAGTGTCCTAAGAACCGAGAAGTGTACTTAAGTGCCTTCTAGGAGCCATAACCCATGCTAAGGTGTCCTAGTAGCCAAAACACATGCTAAAGTGCCCTCTAGGAGCCATAACACGTTCTAAAGTGCCCTAGTAGCCAAAATGCATGCTAAAGTATACTCTAGGAGCCAAAACATGTGCTAAAGTGAGCTCTAGTAGCCAAAACACATGCTAAAGTGTCCTCTAGTAGCCAAAATGTGTGCTAAAATGCCCTCTAGGAGCCAAAACATGTGCTAAAGGGCCTAAAAGGAGCCGAAGCGCGTGCTAACATGCCCTAGTAGCCATAATGCGTGCTAATGTTTCTTCTAGGAGCCAAAACATGTGCTAAAGTGCCATCTAGTAGCCAAAACACGTGCTATAGTGTCCTCTAGGACCCGAAGCGTGTGCTGAAGTGCCTTCTAGTAACCAAAACACATGCTAAAGTGTCCTCTAGTAGTCAAAATTTGGCTGAAATGCCGTCTAGGAACCAAAACATGTAATAAATTTCCCTCTAGGAGCCGAAACGTGTGCTGAAGTGCTTTCTAGTAGCCAAAACACATCCTAAAGTGTCCTCTAGGAGCCAAAACACGCGCTTAAGTGCCCTAGTAGCCAAAACCCATGCTAAAGTGCCCTCTAGGAGCCAAAATGTATTTTAAAGTGTTCTCTTAAGAGCTAAAATGTTTGCTAAAGTGTTCCTTGGAAGCCAAAATGCGTTCTAAATTGTCCTCTAGGAGCCAAAACATGTGCTAAAACATCCTCTAAAAACCAAAACATGTGCTAAAGTGCCTTCTAGGAGCCAAAACCCATGCTAAAGTGCCCTAGTAGCCAAAACACATGCTAACGTGTACTCTAGGAGCCAAAACATGTGCTAAAGCATCCTCTAAAAACCAAAACATGTGCTAAAGTGCCTTCTAGGAGCCAAAACCCATGCTAAAGTGCCCTAGTAGCCAAAACACATGCTAACGTGTACTCTAGGAGCCAAAACATGTGCTAAAGTTTCCTCTAGGTGCCAAAACGCGTGCTAAAGTGCCATTTAGGAGCCAAAACCTGTGCTTAAATTGGCTTGTAGACAAAACCCATGCTAAAGGTGTCCTAGTAGCCAAAACAGGTGCTAAAGTGCCCTCTAGGAGCCATAACACGTGCTAAAGTGCCCTCATATCCAAAACACATGCTAAAGCGTACTCTAGGAGCCAAAACATGTGCTAAAGTGAATTCCAGTAGCCAAAACATGTGCTAAAGTGCCCCTTAGGAGCCATAACGTGTGCTAAAGTTTCCTCTAGGTGCCAAAACGCGTGCTAAAGTGCCATCTGGGAGCCAAAACGTGTGCTTAAATTCCCTTGTAGACAAAACCCATGCTAAAGTGCCCTCTAGGAGCCAAAACGTATGTTAAAGTGTTCTCTTTAGAGCTAAAATGTATGCTAAAGTGCCCTCTAGGAGCTGAAACATATGCTAAAGGTCCGTCTAGCAGCCAAAGTGCGTATAAAAGTGTCCTAGGAACCGAAAAGTGTACTTAAGTGCCTTCTAGGAGCCATAACCCATGCTAAGGTGTCCTAGTAGCCAAAACACGTGCTAAAGTGCCCTCTAGGAGCCATAACACGTTCTAAAGTGCCCTAGTAGCCAAAATACATGCTAAAGTGTACTCTAGGAACCAAAACATGTGCTAAAGTGAGCTCTAGTAGCCAAAACACATGCTAAAGTGTCCTCTAGTAGCCAAAATGCGTGCTAAAATGCCCTCTAGGAGCCAAAACATGTGCTAAAGGGCCTTAAAGGAGCCGAAGCGCGTGCTAACATGCCCTAGTAGCCATAATGCGTGCTAAAGTTTCTTCTAGGATGCAAAACATGTGCTAAATTGCCATCTAGTAGCCAAAACACATGCTATAGTGTCCTCTAGGACCCGAAGCGTGTGCTGAAGTGCCTTCTAGTACCCAAAACACATGCTAAAGTGTCCTCTAGTAGCCAAAATGCGTGCCAAAATGCCCTCTAGGAGCCAAAACACATGCTAAAGTGTCCTCTAGTAGTCAAAATTTGGCTGAAATGCCCTCTAGGAACCAAAACATGTAATAAATTTCCCTCTAGGAGCCAGAACGTGTGCTGAAGTGCCTTCTAGTAGCCAAAACACATGCTAAAGTGTCCTCTAGGAGCCAAAACACGTGCTAAAGTGCCCTAGTAGCCAAAACCCATGCTAAAGTGCCCTTTAGGAGCCAAAATGTATGTCAAAGTGTTCTCTTAAGAGCTAAAATGTTTGCTAAAGTGTCCTCTTGGAAGCCAAAATGCGTTCTAAATTGTCCTCTAGGAGCCAAAACATGTGCTAAAATGTCATCTAAAAGCCAAAACATGTGCTAAAGTGCCTTCAAGGAGCAAAAACCCATTCTAAAGTGCCCTAGTAGCCAAAACATGTGCTAAAGTGCCCTATAGGAGCCGAAGCGCGTGCTTACGTGCCCTAGTAGCCAAAACCCATGCTAAAGTGCCCTCTAGGAGCCAGAATGTATGTTAAAGTGTTCTCTTAAGAGCTAAAATGTTTGCTAAAGTGTCCTATTGGAAGCCAAAATGCGTTCTAAATTGTCCTCTAGGAGCCAAAACGTGCTAAAACGTCCTCTATAAGCCAAAACATGTGCTAAAGTGAGCTCTAGTAGCCAAAACACATGCTAAAGTGTCCTCTAGTAGCCAAAATGCGTGCTAAAATGCCCTCTAGGAGCCAAAACATGTGCTAAAGGGCCTTAAAGGAGCCGAAGCGCGTGCTAACATGCCCTAGTAGCCATAATGCGTGCTAAAGTTTCTTCTAGGATGCAAAACATGTGCTAAATTGCCATCTAGTAGCCAAAACACATGCTATAGTGTCCTCTAGGACCCGAAGCGTGTGCTGAAGTGCCTTCTAGTAACCAAAACACATGCTAAAGTGTCCTCTAGTAGCCAAAATGCGTGCCAAAATGCCCTCTAGGAGCCAAAACACATGCTAAAGTGTCCTCTAGTAGTCAAAATTTGGCTGAAATGCCCTCTAGGAACCAAAACATGTAATAAATTTCCCTCTAGGAGCCAGAACGTGTGCTGAAGTGCCTTCTAGTAGCCAAAACACATGCTAAAGTGTCCTCTAGGAGCCAAAACACGTGCTAAAGTGCCCTAGTAGCCAAAACCCATGCTAAAGTGCCCTTTAGGAGCCAAAATGTATGTCAAAGTGTTCTCTTAAGAGCTAAAATGTTTGCTAAAGTGTCCTCTTGGAAGCCAAAATGCGTTCTAAATTGTCCTCTAGGAGCCAAAACATGTGCTAAAACGTCATCTAAAAGCCAAAACATGTGCTAAAGTGCCTTCAAGGAGCAAAAACCCATTCTAAAGTGCCCTAGTAGCCAAAACATGTGCTAAAGTGCCCTATAGGAGCCGAAGCGCGTGCTTACGTGCCCTAGTAGCCAAAACCCATGCTAAAGTGCCCTCTAGGAGCCAGAATGTATGTTAAAGTGTTCTCTTAAGAGCTAAAATGTTTGCTAAAGTGTCCTATTGGAAGCCAAAATGCGTTCTTAATTGTCCTCTAGGAGCCAAAACGTGCTAAAACGTCCTCTATAAGCCAAAACATGTGCTAAAGTGCCTTCTAGGAGCCAAAACCCATGCTAAAGTGCCCTAGTAGCCAAAACACATGCTAAAGTGTACTCTAGGAGCCAAAACATGTGCTAAAGTGCCATCTAGTAGCCAAAACATGTGCTAAAGTGTCCTCTAGGACCCGAAGCGTGTGCTGAAGTGCCTTCTAGTAGCCAAAACACATCCTAAAGTGTCCTCTAGTAGCCAAAATGCGTGCCGAAATGCCCTCTAGGAACCAAAACACATGCTAAAGTGTCCTTAAGTAGCCGAAATGCGTGCCAAAATGCCCTCTAGGAGCCAAAACACATGCTAAAGTGTCCTCTAGTAGCCAAAATGCGTGCTAAAATGCCCTCTAGGAGCCAAAACATGTGCTAAAGGGCCTTAAAGGAGCCGAAGCGCGTGCTAACATGCCCTAGTAGCCATAATGCGTGCTAAAGTTTCTTCTAGGATGCAAAACATGTGCTAAATTGCCATCTAGTAGCCAAAACACATGCTATAGTGTCCTCTAGGACCCGAAGCGTGTGCTGAAGTGCCTTCTAGTAACCAAAACACATGCTAAAGTGTCCTCTAGTAGCCAAAATGCGTGCCAAAATGCCCTCTAGGAGCCAAAACACATGCTAAAGTGTCCTCTAGTAGTCAAAATTTGGCTGAAATGCCCTCTAGGAACCAAAACATGTAATAAATTTCCCTCTAGGAGCCAGAACGTGTGCTGAAGTGCCTTCTAGTAGCCAAAACACATGCTAAAGTGTCCTCTAGGAGCCAAAACACGTGCTAAAGTGCCCTAGTAGCCAAAACCCATGCTAAAGTGCCCTTTAGGAGCCAAAATGTATGTCAAAGTGTTCTCTTAAGAGCTAAAATGTTTGCTAAAGTGTCCTCTTGGAAGCCAAAATGCGTTCTAAATTGTCCTCTAGGAGCCAAAACATGTGCTAAAACGTCATCTAAAAGCCAAAACATGTGCTAAAGTGCCTTCAAGGAGCAAAAACCCATTCTAAAGTGCCCTAGTAGCCAAAACATGTGCTAAAGTGCCCTATAGGAGCCGAAGCGCGTGCTTACGTGCCCTAGTAGCCAAAACCCATGCTAAAGTGCCCTCTAGGAGCCAGAATGTATGTTAAAGTGTTCTCTTAAGAGCTAAAATGTTTGCTAAAGTGTCCTATTGGAAGCCAAAATGCGTTCTTAATTGTCCTCTAGGAGCCAAAACGTGCTAAAACGTCCTCTATAAGCCAAAACATGTGCTAAAGTGCCTTCTAGGAGCCAAAACCCATGCTAAAGTGCCCTAGTAGCCAAAACACATGCTAAAGTGTACTCTAGGAGCCAAAACATGTGCTAAAGTGCCATCTAGTAGCCAAAACATGTGCTAAAGTGTCCTCTAGGACCCGAAGCGTGTGCTGAAGTGCCTTCTAGTAGCCAAAACACATCCTAAAGTGTCCTCTAGTAGCCAAAATGCGTGCCGAAATGCCCTCTAGGAACCAAAACACATGCTAAAGTGTCCTTAAGTAGCCGAAATGCGTGCCAAAATGCCCTCTAGGAGCCAAAACACATGCTAAAGTGTCCTCTAGTAGCCAAACTTTGGCTGAAATGCCCTCTAGGAACCAAAACATGTAATAAAGTTCCCTCTAGGAGCCGAAAAACTGTGCTGAAGTGCCTTCTAGTAGCCAAAACACATGCTAAAGTGTCCTCTAGGAGCCAAACATGTGCTTAAGTGCCCTATAGGAGCCAAAGGGCCTGCTAACTTGCCCCAGTAGCCAAAACGCGTGCAAACGTTTCCTCTAGCGGCCAAAACATGTGCTAAAGTGCCCTCTAGGAGCTGAAACTTGTGCAGTAGTGTCCTCTAGGAAGCAAAATATGCCTTTCAGTGCAATCTAGGAGCCAAAACATGTGCTAAAGTGAGCTCTAGTAGCCAAAACACATGCTGGAAGACAAAATGCATGCTGAATTGTCCTCTATGAACCTATGCTAAAGTGCACTCTAGGAGCCGAAAAGTGTACTTAAGTGCCTTCTAGGAGCCATAACCCATGCTAAGGTGTCCTAGTATTCAAAACACGTGCTAAAGTGCCCTCTAGGAGCCATAACACGTGCTAAAGTGCCCTAGTAGCCAAAACACGTGCTAAAGTGTACTCTAGGAGCCAAAACATGTGCTAAGGTGAGCTCTAGTAGCCAAAAAACATGCTAAAGTGTCCTCTAGTAGCCAAAATACGTGCTAAAATGCCCTCTAGGAGCCAAAACATGTGCTAAAGTGCCCTTAAGGAGCCGAAGCGCTTGCTAACATGCCCTAGTAGCCATAACGTGTGCTAAAGTTTCTTTTAGGAGCCAATACATGTGCTAAAGTTCCATCTAGTAGCCAAACCACGTGCTATAGTGTCCTCTAGGACCCGAAGCGTGTGCTGAAGTGCCTTCTAGTAGCCAAAACACATCCTAAAGTGTCCTCTAGTAGCCAAAATGCGTGCCAAAATGCCCTCTAGGAGCCAAAACACATGCTAAAGTGTCCTCTAATAGCCAAACTTTTGCTAAAATGCCCTCTAGGAACCAAAACATGTAATAAGGTTCCCTCTAGGAGCTGAAACCTTTGCTGAAGTGCCTTCTAGTAGCCAAAACACATGCTAAAGTGTCCTCTAGGAGCCAAAACATGTGCTAAAGTGCCCTACAGGAGCCGAAGGGCGTGCTAACGTGCCCCAGTAGCCAGAACGCGTGCAAACGTTTCCTTTAGGGGCCAAAACATGTGCTTAAGTGCCCTCTAGGAGCCGAAACTTGTGCTAAAGCGCCATCTAGTACCCAAAACGGGTGCAGTAGTGTCCTCTAGGAACCAAAATATGCCTTTCAGTGCAATCTAGGAGCCATAACGCATGATAAAGTTTCCTTTACGTTCCGAAACGCGTGCTAAGGTCTCCTCAAGGAGCCAAAACGTGAGTTAAAATGTCCTCTTAAGAGAACAAAATGTATGCTAAAGTGGAGTATATGAGCCAAAACCTGTGCTTAAGTGCCCTTTAGGAGCCAAAACGCGTGCTAAAATGACTTTGTGGCCAAAACACATGCTAAAGTGTCCTC
Source organism: Echiichthys vipera (assembly GCF_963691815.1). Taxonomy (NCBI): domain Eukaryota; kingdom Metazoa; phylum Chordata; class Actinopteri; order Perciformes; family Trachinidae; genus Echiichthys; species Echiichthys vipera. The sequence continues at coordinate 35,613,910 of NC_139827.1, read as the reverse complement.
TAGTAGTCAAAACATGTGCTAAAGTGCTCTCTAGAAGCCGAAACACGTGCTAAAGTGCTCTGTAGGAGCCAAAACATGTGCTAAAGTATAATAGCAGAAACACGTACTAAAGTGCCCTCTAGGAGCTGAAACACGTGCTAAAGTGGCCTCTAGGAGCTGAAACATATGCTAGAGGTTCCTCTAGAAGCCAAACCGCGAACTAAAGTGTCCTAGGAGTCAAAACCTGTGCTAAAGTGCACTCTAGGAGCCGAACCGAGTGCTGAAGTGCCCTCTAGGAACCAAAACACATATTAAAGTGTCCTCGAGGAGACAATCATGTGTTAAAGTGTTCTCTTAAGGTCCCAAAATGTATGCTAAAGTGCCCTCTAGGAACCAAAATGTGTGCTAAAGTTCCCTCTAGGAGCCAAAACGCGTGCTAATGTGCCTTAGTAGCCAAAACACATTCTAAAGTTTCCTCTAGGAGCAAAAACTTGTGTTAAAGTGTTCTCTTAAGAGCCCAAAATGTATGCTAAAGTGCACTCTAGGAGCCGAAATAGGTGCTCAAGTGTCCCAGTAGCCAAAACACATGCTAAAGTGTCCTCTAATAGCCAAACTTTTGCTAAAATGCCCTCTAGGAACCAAAACATGTAATAAGGTTCCCTCTAGGAGCTGAAACCTTTGCTGAAGTGCCTTCTAGTAGCCAAAACACATGCTAAAGTGTCCTCTAGGAGCCAAAACATGTGCTAAAGTGCCCTACAGGAGCCGAAGGGCGTGCTAACGTGCCCCAGTAGCCAGAACGCGTGCAAACGTTTCCTTTAGGGGCCAAAACATGTGCTTAAGTGCCCTCTAGGAGCCGAAACTTGTGCTAAAGCGCCATCTAGTACCCAAAACGGGTGCAGTAGTGTCCTCTAGGAACCAAAATATGCCTTTCAGTGCAATCTAGGAGCCATAACGCATGATAAAGTTTCCTTTACGTTCCGAAACGCGTGCTAAGGTCTCCTCAAGGAGCCAAAACGTGAGTTAAAATGTCCTCTTAAGAGAACAAAATGTATGCTAAAGTGGAGTATATGAGCCAAAACCTGTGCTTAAGTGCCCTTTAGGAGCCAAAACGCGTGCTAAAATGACTTTGTGGCCAAAACACATGCTAAAGTGTCCTCTAGTAGTCAAAACATGTGCTAAAGTGCTCTCTAGAAGCCGAAACACGTGCTAAAGTGCTCTGTAGGAGCCAAAACATGTGCTAAAGTATAATAGCAGAAACACGTACTAAAGTGCCCTCTAGGAGCTGAAACACGTGCTAAAGTGGCCTCTAGGAGCTGAAACATATGCTAGAGGCTCCTCTAGAAGCCAAACCGCGAACTAAAGTGTCCTAGGAGTCAAAACCTGTGCTAAAGTGCACTCTAGGAGCCGAACCGAGTGCTGAAGTGCCCTCTAGGAACCAAAACACATATTAAAGTGTCCTCGAGGAGACAATCATGTGTTAAAGTGTTCTCTTAAGGTCCCAAAATGTATGCTAAAGTGCCCTCTAGGAACCAAAATGTGTGCTAAAGTTCCCTCTAGGAGCCAAAACGCGTGCTAATGTGCCTTAGTAGCCAAAACACATTCTAAAGTTTCCTCTAGGAGCAAAAACTTGTGTTAAAGTGTTCTCTTAAGAGCCCAAAATGCATGCTAAAGTGCACTCTAGGAGCCGAAATAGGTGCTCAAGTGTCCCAGTAGCCAAAACACATGCTAAAGTGTCCTTGAGGAGCCAGAACATGTGTTAAAGTGTTCTCTTCAGAGCCCAAAATGAATGCTAGTGTGCCCTCTAGAAGCCAAAATGTGTGCTAAAGTGTGCTCTAGGAGCCAAAACGCGTGCTAATGTGCTCTGTAGGAGCCAATACATGTGCTAAAGTATAGTAGCAGAAACACGTGCTAAAGTGGCCTCTAGTAGCCAAAACACATGCTTAAGTATCCACTAGGAGCCAAAACACATGCTAAAGTGTCCTCAAGGAGCCAAAACGTGTGTTAAAATGTCCTCTTAAGAGAACAAAATGTATGCTAAAGTGGAGTATATGAGTCAAAACCTGTGCTTAAATGCCAACTAGGAGCCAAAACATGTACTAAAGTGTAGGAGCAGAAACACGTGCTAAAGTGCATCTAGGAGCCAAACCACGTGCTAAACTGTCCTCAAGGAGCCAAAACGTGTGTTAAAATGTCCTCTTAAGAGAACAAAATGTATGCTAAAGTGGGGTATATGAGCCAAAACCTGTGCTTAAGTGCCCTCTAGGAGCCAAAACACATACTAAAGTGTCTTTGTAGCCAAAACACATGCTAAAGTGTCCTCTGGTAGTCAAAACATGTGCTAAAGTGCCCTCTAGAAGCCGAAACACGTGCTAAAGTGCTCTGTAGGAGCCAAAACATTTGCTGAAGTATAATAGCACAAACACGTACTAAATTGTCCTCCAGGAGCCGAAACACTTGCTTAAGTGTCAGCTAGGAGACAAAACATGTGCTAAAGTGCCCTCTAGGTGCTGAAATGGTGCTATGAGTCGTATGCGAGAGGTCTCTCTAGAAGCCAAACCGCGAACTAAAGTGTCCTAGGAGCCAAAACCTGTGCTAAAGTGCAGTCTAGAAGCTAAAAAGTGTGTTGAAGTGCCTTCTAGTAGCCAAAACACAAGCTAAAGTGTCCTCTAGGATTGAAAACATGTGTTTGTTCCTCTTAAGGGCCCAAAATGTATGCTTAAGTGCCGCCTAGGAGCCAAAACACATGCTAAAGTGCCCCCTAGGAGCCAAAACCCATTCTAAAGTGTCGAATAAGAGCCGAACCGTGTGCTAAAGTGTCCTCTAGGCATCAAAACACGTATTAAAGTGTCCTCGAGGAGCCAAAACGTGTGTTAAAGTGTTCTCTTAAGGTTCCAAAATGTATGCTAAAGTGCCCTCTAGGAGCCAAAACGTGTGCTCAAGTTCCCTCTAGGAGCCAAAACGCGTGCTAATGTGCCCTAGTAGCCAAAACACATTCTAAAGTTTCCTCTAGGAGCCAAAACGTGTGTTAAAGTGTTCTCTTGAGAGCCAAAAATGTATGCTAAAGTGCACTGTAGGAGCCGAAACAGGTGCTAAAGTGTCCCAGTAGCCAAAACACGTGCTAAAGTGTCCTCGAGGAGCCAAAACATGTGTTAAAGTGTTCTCTTAAGAGCCCAAAATGTAAGCTAGAGTGCCCTCTAGAAGCCAAAATGTGTGCTAAAGTGTGCTCTAAGAGCCAAAACGCGTGCTAATGTGCTCTATAGGAGCCAATACATTAGTAAAGTAAAGTAGCAGAAACACGTGCTAAAGTGGCCTCTAGTAGCCAAAACACATGCTTAAGTATCCACTAGGAGCCAAAACACATGCTAAAGTGTCCTCAAGGAGCCGAAATACGTGCTAAAGTGGCCTCTAGTAGCCAAAACACATGCTTAAGTATCCACTATGAGCCAAAACACATGCTAAAGTGTCCTCAAGGAGCCAAAACTTGTGTTAAAATGTCCTCTTAAGAGAACAAAATGTATGCTAAAGTGGGGTATATGAGCCAAAAACCTGTGCTTAAGTGCCCTCTAGTAGCCAAAACACATGCTAAAGTGTCTTTGTAGCCAAAACACATGCTAAAGTGTCCTCTAGTAGTCAAAACATGTGCTAAAGTGCCCTCTAGAAGCTGAAACACGTGTTAAAGTGCTCTGTAGGAGCCAAAACATTTGCTGAAGTATAATAGCACAAACACGTACTAAATTGTCCTCCAGGAGCCGAAACACTTGCTTAAGTGTCAGCTAGGAGCCAAAACATGTGCTAAAGTGCCCTCTAGGTGCTGAAATGGTGCTATGAGTCGTATGCGAGAGGTCTCTCTAGAAGCCAAACCGCGAACTAAAGTGTCCTAGGAGCCAAAACCTGTGCTAAAGTGCAGTCTAGAAGCTAAAAAGTGTGTTGAAGTGCCTTCTAGTAGCCAAAACACAAGCTAAAGTGTCCTCTAGGATTGAAAACATGTGTTTGTTCCTCTTAAGGGCCCAAAATGTATGCTTAAGTGCCGCCTAGGAGCCAAAACACAGGCTAAAGTGCCCCCTAGGAGCCAAAACCCATTCTAAAGTGTCGAATAAGAGCCGAACCGTGTGCTAAAGTGTCCTCTAGGCATCAAAACACATATTAAAGTGTCCTCGAGGAGCCAAAACGTGTGTTAAAGTGTTCTCTTAAGGTTCCAAAATGTATGCTAAAGTGCCCTCTAGGAGCCAAAACGTGTGCTCAAGTTCCCTCTAGGAGCCAAAACGCGTGCTAATGTGCCCTAGTAGCCAAAACACATTCTAAAGTTTCCTCCAGGAGCCGAAACACATGCTCAAGTGTCAGCTAGGAGCCAAAACATGTGCTAAAGTGCCCTCTAGGTGCTGACACGTGCTAAAGTGCCATCTAGGAGCCAAAACATGTGCTAAAGCGTCCTCTAAGAGCCAAAACATGTGCTAAAGTGCCCTGTAGGAGCTGAAACGTATGCTAGAGCTCTCTCTAGAAGCCGAACCGCGAACTAAAGTGTCCTAGGAGCCAAAACCTGTGCTAAAGTGCACTCTAGGAACTAAAAAGTGTGTTGAAGTGCCTTCTAGTAGCCAAAACACATGCTAAAGTGTCCTCTAGGATTGAAAACATGTGTTAAAGTGTTCTCTTAAGGGCCCAAATTGTATGCTTAAGTGCCGTCTAGGAGCCAAAATGTGTGCTACAATGCCCAAGTAGCCAAAACATGTCCTAAAGCGCCCTCTAGGAGCCAAAATGTGTGCTAAAGTGCCCTCTAGTAGACAAAACCCATGCTAAGGTGTCCTAGTAGCCAAAACACATGCTAAAGTGCCCTCTAGCCAATTCATATGCTAAAGTGTCTTCTAGTAGCCAAAATGCGTGCTAAAGTGCCTTCTAAGAGCCAAGACGCATATTAAAGTGTCCTCGAGGAGCCAAAACGTGTGTTAAAGTGTTCTCTAGGTCCCAAAATGTATGCTAAAGTGCACTCTGGGAACTAAAAAGTGTGTTGAAGTGCCTTCTAGTAGCCAAAACACATGCTAAAGTGCCCTCTAGGCACCAAAACACATATTAAAGTGTCCTCGAGGAGCCAAAACGTGTGTTAAAGTGTTCTCTAGGTCCCAAAATGTATGCTAAAGTGCCCTCTAGGAGCCAAAACGTGTGCTAATGTGCCTTAGTAGCCAAAACACATTCTAAAGTTTCCTCTAGGAGCCAAAACGTGTGTTAAAGTGTTCTCTTAAGAGCCCAAAATGTATGGTAATGTGCACTGTAGGAGGCGAAACAGGTGCTAAAGTGTCCCAGTAGCCAAAACACGTGCTAAAGTGTCCTCAAGGAGCCAAAACATGTGTTAAAGTGTTCTCTTAAGAGCCCAAAATGTAAGCTAGAGTGCCCTCTAGAAGCCAAAATGTGTGCTTAAGTGTCCGCTAGGAGCCAAAACATGTGCTACAGAGCCCTCTAGTAGCTGAATTGGTGCCTAAGTGCCCTAGTAGCCAAAACACATGCTTAAGTGTCCACTAGGAGCCAAAACACATGCTAAAGTGTCCTCTAGGAGCCAAAACTTGTGTTAAAATGTTCTCTTAAGAGAACAAAATATATGCTAAAGTGCCCTCTAGGAGCCAAAACAGGTGCTAAAGTGTCCTAGTTTCGAAAACACATGCTAAAATGTCCTTGAGGAGCCAAAACACATGCTAAATTGTCCTCTAGGAGCTAAAACGTGTGTTAAAATGTTCTCATAAGGAACCAAAATGTATGCTAAAGTGCCCTCTAAGAGCCAAAACATGTGCTAAAGTTAGCTCTAGTAGCCAAAAGACGTGCTAAAGTGGACTCTAGGAGTCGAAATATGTGCTAAAGTGGCCTCTAGTAGCCAAAACACATGCTTAAGTATCCACTAGGAGCCAAAACACATGCTAAAGTGTCCTCAAGGAGCCAAAACGTGTGTTAAAATGTCCTCTTAAGAAAACAAAATGTATGCTAAAGTGGGTGTATGAGCCAAAACCTGTGCTTAAGTGCCCTCTAGGAGCCAAAACACATGCTAAAGTGTCTTTGTTGCCAAAACACATGCTAAAGTGTCCTCTAGTAGTCAAAACATGTGCTAAAGTGCCCTCTAGAAGCCGAAACACGTGCTAAAGTGCTCTGTAGGAGCCAAAACATTTGCTGAAGTATAATAGCAGAAACACGTACTAAAGTGTCCTCTAGGAGCCGAAACATGTGCTAAAGGGGCCTCTAGGAGCCAAATAGCGTGCTTAAGTGTCAGCTAGGAGCCAAAACATGTGCTTAAGTGTCAGCTAGGAGCCAAAACATGTGCTAAAGCGTCGTCTAAGAGCCAAAACATGTGCTAAAGTGCCCTCTAGGGGCTGAAACGTATGCTAAAGGTCCCTCTAGAAGCCAAACCGCGAACTAAAGTGTCCTAGGAGCCAAAATCTGTGCTAAAGTGCACTCTAGGAGCCGAAAAGTGTGTTGAAGTGCCTTCTTGTAGCCCAAACACATATTAAAGTATCCTCTAGGATTGAAAACATGTGTTAAAGTGTTCTCTTAAGAGCCCAAAATGTATGCTAAAGTGCCGTCTAGGAGCCAAAACGTGTGCTACAATGCCCAAGTAGCCAAAACACGTGCTAAAGTGTCCAAGTAGCCAAAACACATGCTAAAGTGCCCCCTAGGAGCCAAAACCCATTCTTAGGTGTCCTAGTAGCGAAAACACATGCTAAAGTGCCCTCTAGGAGCCACAACACGTGCTAAAGTGTACTCTAGGAGCCAAAACATGTGCTAAAGTGAGCTCTAGTAGCCAAAACACGTGCTAACATGCCCTAGTAGCCAATTCACATGCTTAAGTGTCTTCTAGTAGCCAAAATGCGTGCTAAATACCCTCTAGAGGCTTAAATGGTGCTGAAGTGCCCTAGTAGCCAAAGCACATGCTTAATTGTCCACTAGGAGCAAAAACGCGTGCTAAAGTGTAGGAGCAGAAACACATGCTAAAGTGGCCTCTAGGAGCCGAAACACGTACTAAAGTGGCCTCTAGGAGCCAAAATGTGTGCTTAAGTGTCCGCTAGGAGCCAAAACATGTGCTACAGAGCCCTCTAGGAGCTAAAATTGGTGCTGAAGTGCCCTAGTAGCCAAAACACATGCTTAAGTGTCCACTAGGAGCCAAAATACATGCTAAAGTGTCCTCTAGGAGCCAAAACTTGTGTTAAAATGTTCTCTTAAGAGACCAAAATGTATGCTAAAGTGGAATCTAGGAGCCAAAACGTGTGCTAATGTGCCCTATTGGCCAAAAAACACGCTAAAGTGTCCTTGATGAGCCAAAACACATGCTAAATTGCCCTCTAGGAGCCAAAACCTGTGCTTAAGTTCCCTCTAGGAGCCAAAACAGGTGCTAAAGTATCCTATTGGCCAAAAAACACGCTAAAGTGTCCTTGATGAGCCAAAACACATGCTAAATTGTCCTCTAGGAGCCAAAACGTGTGTTAAAATGTTCTCTTAAGGAACCAAAATGTATGCTAAAGTGCCCTCTAAGAGCCAAAAGATGTGCTAAAGTTAGCTCTAGTAGCCAAAAGACGTGCTAAAGTGCCTTAGTAGCAAGTTCACATGCTAAAGTGTCTTATAGTAGCCAAAATGCGTGCTAAAGTGTCCTCTAGGAGCTGAAATGGTGCTGAAGTGCCCTAGTAGCCACAGCACATGTCTAAGTGTCTACTAGGAGCCAAAACATGTGCTAAAGTGTAGGAGCAGAAACACATGCTAAAGTTGCCTCTAGGAGCCAAAATGTGTGCTTAAGTGTCTGCTAGGAGCCAAAACGTGTGCTACAATGCCCAAGTAGCCAAAACACGTGCTAAAGTGTCCAAGTATCCAAAACACATGCTAAAGTGCCCCCTAGGAGCCAAAACCCATTCTAAGGTGTCCTAGTAGACACAACACATGCCTAAGTGCACTCTAGGAGCCACAACACGTGCTAAAGTGTACTCTAGGAGCCAAAACATGTGCTAAAGTGTCTTCTAGTAGCCAAAATGCGTGCTAAATACCCTCTAGAGGCTTAAATGGTGCTGAAGTGCCCTAGTAGCCAAAGCACATGCTTAAGTGTCCACTAGGAGCAAAAACGCGTGCTAAAGTGTAGGAGCTGAAACACGTGCTAAAGTGGCCTCTAGGAGCCGAAACACGTACTAAAGTGGCCTCTAGGAGCCAAAATGTGTGCTAAAGTGTCCTCTAGGAGCAAAAACTTGTGTTAAAATGTTCTCTTAAGAGACCAAAATGTATGCTAAAGTGCCCTCTAGGAGCCAAAACCTGTGCTTAAGTGCCCTCTAGGAGCCAAAACAGGTGCTAAAGTGTCCTATTGGCCAAAACACACGCTAAAGTGTCCTTGAGGAGCCAAAACACATGCTAAATTGTCCTCAAGGAGCCAAAACGTGTGTTAAAATGTTCTCTTAAGTAACCAAAATGTATGCTAAAGTGCCCTCTAAGAGCCAAAAGATGTGCTAAAGTTAGCTGTAGTAGCCAAAAGACGTGCTAAAGTGCCTTAGTAGCAAGTTCACATGCTAAAGTGTCTTATAGTTGCCAAAATGTGTGCTTAAGTGTCCTCTAGGAGCTGAAATGGTGCTGAAGTGCCCTAGTAGCCAAAGCACATGTTTAAGTGTCTACTAGGAGCCAAAACATGTGCTAAAGTGTAGGAGCAGAAACACATTCTAAAGTTGCCTCTAGGAGCCAAAATGTGTGCTTAAGTGTCCGCTAGGAGCCAAAACATGTGCTACAGAGCCCTCTAGGAGCTGAAATGGTGCTGAAGTGCCCTAGTAGCCAAAACACATGCTTAAGTGTCAAATAGGAGCCAAAACACATGCTAAAGTGTCCTCTAGGAGCAAAAACATGTGCTAAAGTGCCCTCTAGGAGCCATAACCTGCCCTAGTAGCCATAACGCGTGCAAACGTTTCCCCTAGGAGCCAAAACATGTGCTAAAGTGCCCTCTTGGAGCCACAACTTGTGCTAAAGTGCCATATAGTACCAAAAACGCGTAAATAGTGTCCTCTAGGACCCAAAACATGTACTAAAGGGCAGTCCAGGAGCCAAAACGTTTGCTAAAGTGCACTCTAGGAGCCAAAGCACGTGCTAAAGTGTCCTCTAGGAGCCAAAACATGTGCTAAAGTGCCCTCTAGGAGCCATAACACGTGCTTAAGTTTCCTCTAGGAGCCAAAACCCGTGCTCAAATGCCATCTAGGAGCCAAAACGTTTGCTAAAGTGCACTGTAGGAGCCAAAGGGTTTGCTAAAGATTCCTCTAGTAGTTAAAACATGTGCTAAAGTGCTCTATAGGGGCCAAAACGTGTGCTGAAGTTCCCTTGTAGCCAAACCCCATGCTTAAGTGCTCTCTTAAGAGCTAAAATGTATGCTAAAGAGTCTTCTTGGAAGCCAAAATGGGTGCTAAAGTGTCCTCTATGAGCCAAAACACGTGCTAAAGCGTCCTCTATAAGCCAAAACATGTGCTAAAGTGCCCTCTAGGAGCTGAAAAGTATGCTAAAGGTCCCTCTAGCAGCCGAAACGTGTGCTTAAGTGCCTTCTAGGAGCCAAAACCTGTGCTTAAGTGCCCTCTAGGAGCCAGTACACATGCTACTGTGTCCTAGTAGCCAAAACACATGCTAAAGTGTCACCTAGGAGCCAAAACGTGTGCTAATGTGCACTCTAGGAGCCAAAACGCATGCTAATGTGCCCTATTCGCCAAAAAACATTCAAAAGTGTCCTCTAAGAGCCAAACCATGTGCTAAAGTTGCCTCTAGGATCCGAAAAAAGAGCTAAAGTGCTCTCCAGGAGCCAAAATGTGTGCTAAAGTTCCCTCTAGGAGCCGAAACACGTGCTAAAGTGCCATCTACGAGCCAAAACATGTGCTAAAGCGTCCTCTAAGAGCCAAAACATGTGCTAAAGTGCCCTCTAGGAGCTGAAATGTATGCTAAAGGTCCCTCTAGAAGCTGAAACGTATGCTAAAGGTCCCTCTAGAAGCCAAACCGCGGACTAAAGTGTCCTAGTAGCCAAAACACATGCTAAAGTGTCTTTGAGGAGCCAAAGCATGTGTAAAAGTTTTCTCTTAAGAGCCCAAAATGTATGCAAGAGTGCCCTCTAGGAACCGAAACGTGTGCTAAAGTGCGCTCTAGGAGCCAAAATGCGTGCTAATAAGACCTATTAGCCAAAAAACTTTCAAAAGTTTCCTCTAGTAGTCAAAACATGTGCAAAAGTGTAGGAGTAGAAACACGTGTTAAAGTGGCCTCAAGGAGCCAAAACATGTGCTAAAGTGCCCTCTAGGAGCTAAACTGGTGCTGAAGTGCCCTAGTAGCCAAAACACATGCTTAAGTGTCAAATAGGAGCAAAAACATGTGCTAAATCAGAATCAGAATCAGAATCAGAATCAGGTTTATTGCCAGACAATTTTCATTGCAAGGAATTTGACTTGATTTGACAGTGCCTACATAAATATAAACATGAACACAAGCAAACTAAACATATGGCATTGAATTATATACATGAAATATAAGTGACTGTATTTGTATGACTAGTACAGGTGGTAGTGTGCAAGTTAAAGTGTCCAGTGAAAAAGGGGGGGGGGGGTTAATATAACACCTGTGATTTGGGTACGATAATATAACGTGTGAGTTCCAGATGTCGTTAATATAACGAATGACAGTTAAGTGTCTTTAACAGAATTCCAGAGCCTGACGGCAGAGGGGAAGAAACTGTTCTTGTGGCGGGAGGTTTTGGTCCTGATGGACCGCAGCCTCCGGCCAGAGGGGAGAGGTTCAATCAGATAGTGTCCAGGGTGGGAGGGATCAGCAGCTATCCTCCCTGCTCTCCTCAGGGTCCTGGAAGAGTAGAGTTCTGGGAGGGAAGGGAGGTTGCAGCCAATCACCTTTTCTGCAGAACGTATGATACGCTGCAGTCTGCGCCTGTCCTTGGCAGAGGCAGCAGCGTACCAGACGGTGATGGAGGAGGTGAGGATGGACTCGATGATGGCAGTGTAGAAGTGGACCAGCATTGTCCGTGGTAGATTGAACTTCTTCAGCTTCCTCAGGAAGTACGTCCTCTGCTGAGCCTTCTTGATGAGGGAGCTGATGTTTGGCTCCCACCTGAGGTCCTGGGAGATGATGGTTCCCAGGAAGCGGAAGGACTCCACAGTGTCCACTGGAGAGTCACACAGGATGATGGGGGAGGGTGGGGCTGTGCTCTTCCTGAAGTCTATAGTCATCTCCACTCCCGATAGTGCCCGATAGGAGTCTAAGCGCGTGCTAACGTGCCCTCTAGGAGCCATAACGTGCCCTAGTAGCCATAACGCGTGCAAACGTTTCCCCTAGGAGCCAAAACATGTGCTAAAGTGCCCTCTTGGAGCCACAACTTGTGCTAAAGTGCCATATAGTACCCAAAACGCGTAATATAGTGTCCTCTAGGACCCAAAACATGTACTAAAGTGCAATCTAGGAGCCAAAACGTTTGCTAAAGTGCACTCTAGGAGCCAAAGCACATGCTCAAGTGTCCTCTAGGAGCCATACCACGTGCTAAAGTTCCCTATAGGAGCCAAAACGCATGCTCAAGTGCCATCTAGGAGCCAAAACGTTTGCTAAAGTGCACTGTAGGAGCCAAAGGGTTTGCTAAAGATTCCTCTAGTAGCTAAAACATGTGCTAAAGTGCTCTATAGGGGCCAAAACATGTGCTGAAGTCCCCTTGTAGCCAAACCCCATGCTAAAGTGTTCTCTTAAGAGCTAAAATGTATGCTAAAGAGTCCTCTTGGAAGCCAAAATGCGTGCTAAAGTGTCCTCTATGAGCCAAAACATGTGCTAAAGCGTCCTCTATAAGCCAAAACATGTGCTAAAGGTCCCTCTAGCAGCCGAAACGTGTGCTTAAGTGCCTTCTAGGAGCCAAAACCTGTGCTTAAGTGCCCTCTAGGAGCCAAAACACATGCTAAAGTGCCCCCTAGGAGCCAAAACGTGTGCTAAAGTGCACTCTAGGAGCCAAAACACATGCTACTGTGTCCTAGTAGCCAAAACACATGCTAAAGTGCCCCCTAGGAGCCAAAACGTGTGCTAAAGTGCACTCTAGGAGCCAAAACGCATGCTAATGTCCCTATTCGCCAAAAAACATTCAAAAGTGTCCTCTAGGAGCCAAACCATGTGCTAAAGTGCCATCTACGAGCCAAAACATGTGCTAAAGCGTCCTCTAAGAGCCAAAATGTGTGCTAAAGTGCTCTCTAGGAGCCAAAATGTGTGCTAAAGTTCCCTCTAGGAGACGAAACACGTGCTAAAGTGCCATCTACGAGCCAAAACATGTGCTAAAGCGTCCTCTAAGAGCCACACATGTGCTAAAGTGCCCTCTAGGAGCTGAAACGTATGCTAAAGGTCCCTCTAGAAGCTGAAACGTATGCTAAAGGTCCCTCTAGAAGCCAAACCACGAACTAAAGTGTCCTAGTAGCCAAAACACATGCTAAAGTGTCTTTGAGGAGCCAAAGCATGTGTTAAAGTTTTCTCTTAAGAGCCCAAAATGTATGCAAGAGTGCCCTCTAGGAACCGAAACATGTGCTAAAGTGCGGTCTAGGAGCCAAAATGCGTGCTAATAAGCCCTATTAGCCAAAAAACTTTCAAAAGTTTCTTCTAGTAGTCAAAACATCTGCAAAAGTGTAGAAGTAGAAACACGTGCTAAAGTGGCCTCAAGGAGCCAAAACATGTGCTAAAGTGCCCTCTAGGAGCTAAACTGGTGCTGAAGTGCCCTAGTAGCCAAAACACATGCTTAAGTGTCAAATAGGAGCCAAAACACATGCTAAAGTGTCCTCTAGGAGCAAAAACATGTGCTAAAGTTCCAGATAGGAGTCTAAGCGCGTGCTAACGTGCCCTCTACGAGCCATAACGTGCCCTAGTAGCCATAACGCGTGAAAACGTTTCTCCTAGGTGCCAAAACATGTGCTAAAGTGCCCTCTTGGAGCCACAACTTGTGCTAAAGTGCCATATAGTACCCAAAACGCGTAATATAGTGTCCTCTAGGACCCAAAACATGTAATAAAGTATAATCTAGGAGCCAAAACGTTTGCTAAAGTGCACTCAAGGAGCCAAAGCACGTGCTAAAGTGTCCTCTAGGAGCCAAAACATGTGCTAAAGTGCCCTCTAGGAGCCATAACACGTGCTAAAGTTTCCTCTAGGAGCCAAAACGCGTGCTCAAGTGCCATCTAGGAGCCAAAACGTTTGCTAAAGTGCACTGTAGGAGCCAAAGGGTTTGCTAAAGATTCCTCTAGTAGTTAAAACATGTGCTAAAGTGCTCTATAGGGGCCAAAACGTGTGCTGAAGTTCCCTTGTAGCCAAACCCCATGCTTAAGTGTTCTCTTAAGAGCTAAAATGTATGCTAAAGAGTCCTCTTGGAAGCCAAAATGCGTGCTAAAGAGTCCTCTTGGAAGCCAAAATGCGTGCTAAAGTATCCTCTATGAGCCAAAACATATGCTAAAGCGTCCTCTATAAGCCAAAACATGTGCTAAAGTGCCCTCTAGGAGCTGAAAAGTATGCTAAAGGTCCCTCTAGCAGCCGAAACGTGTGCTTAAGTGCCTTCTAGGAGCCAAAACATGTGCTTAAGTGCCCTCTAGGAGCCAGAACACATGCTAATGTGTCCTAGTAGCCAAAACACATGCTAAAGTGTCACCCAGGAGCCAAAACGTGTGCTAAAGTGCACTCTAGGAGCCAAAACGCATGCTAATGTGCCCTATTCGCCAATAAACATTCAAAAGATTCCTCTAGGAGCCAAACAATGTGCTAAAGTGCCCTCTAGAAGCCGAAACATGTGCTAAAGTGCTCTGTAGGAGCCAAAACATGTGCTAAAGTATAGGAGCAGAAACACGTGCTAAAGTGGCCTCTAGGAGCCAAAACACGTACTTCTCAGCTTGGTGCCAAAACAAGTGCTAAAGTGCCCTCCAGGAGCTAAAATGGTTCTGAAGTGCCCTAGTAGCCAAAACACATGCTTAATAGTCAACTAGGAGCCAACACATGTGCTAAAGTGTAGGAGCAGAAACACTTGCTTAAGTGGCCTCTAGGAGCCAAAACGCGTGCTAAAGTGCCCTAAGAGCCAAACCGCATGCTAAAGTGTCCTGTAGGAGCCAAAACATGTGTTAAAGTGTTAACTTAATGTCCCAAAATGTATGCTTAAGTGCTCTCTAGGAGCCAAAACACGTGTTAAAGTGCCCTAGTAGCCAACAAACATGCTAAAGTGTCCTCTAGTAGCCAAAATGCGTGCTAAAATGCCCTCTAGGAGCCAAAACATGCGCTAAAGTGCCCTTTAGTAGCCAAAATGCGTGCTAAAGTGCCCTCTCGAAGCCGAAACGTGTGCTGAAGTGCCCTTTGAGTCGAAAAACATGCTGAAGTGTCCTCTAGTAGCCAAAATGTGTGCTAAAGTTCCCTCTAGGAGCCTAAACATGTGCCAAAGTGCCCTCTGGGAAACGAAACTCGTGCTAAAGTTGCCTCTAGGATCCATAAAAAGAACTAAAGTGCTCTCTAGGAGCCAAAATGTGTGCTAAAGGTCCCTGTAGGAGCCGAAACACGTGCTAAAGTGTCCTCAAGGAGCCAAAACGTGTGTTAAAATGTCCTCTTAAGAAAACAAAATGTATGCTAAAGTGGGTGTATGAGCCAAAACCTGTGCTTAAGTGCCCTCTAGGAGCCAAAACACATGCTAAAGTGTCTTTGTTGCCAAAACACATGCTAAAGTGTCCTCTAGTAGTCAAAACATGTGCTAAAGTGCCCTCTAGAAGCCGAAACACGTGCTAAAGTGCTCTGTAGGAGCCAAAACATTTGCTGAAGTATAATAGCAGAAACACGTACTAAAGTGTCCTCTAGGAGCCGAAACACGTGCTAAAGGGGCCTCTAGGAGCCAAATAGCGTGCTTAAGTGTCAGCTAGGAGCCAAAACATGTGCTTAAGTGTCAGCTAGGAGCCAAAACATGTGCTAAAGCGTCGTCTAAGAGCCAAAACATGTGCTAAAGTGCCCTCTAGGGGCTGAAACGTATGCTAAAGGTCCCTCTAGAAGCCAAACCGCGAACTAAAGTGTCCTAGGAGCCAAAATCTGTGCTAAAGTGCACTCTAGGAGCCGAAAAGTGTGTTGAAGTGCCTTCTTGTAGCCAAAACACATATTAAAGTATCCTCTAGGATTGAAAACATGTGTTAAAGTGTTCTCTTAAGAGCCCAAAATGTATGCTAAAGTGCCGTCTAGGAGCCAAAACGTGTGCTACAATGCCCAAGTAGCCAAAACACGTGCTAAAGTGTCCAAGTAGCCAAAACACATGCTAAAGTGCCCCCTAGGAGCCAAAACCCATTCTAAGGTGTCCTAGTAGCGAAAACACATGCTAAAGTGCCCTCTAGGAGCCACAACACGTGCTAAAGTGTACTCTAGGAGCCAAAACATGTGCTAAAGTGAGCTCTAGTAGCCAAAACACGTGCTAACATGCCCTAGTAGCCAATTCACATGCTTAAGTGTCTTCTAGTAGCCAAAATGCGTGCTAAATACCCTCTAGAGGCTTAAATGGTGCTGAAGTGCCCTAGTAGCCAAAGCACATGCTTAATTGTCCACTAGGAGCAAAAACGCGTGCTAAAGTGTAGGAGCAGAAACACATGCTAAAGTGGCCTCTAGGAGCCGAAACACGTACTAAAGTGGCCTCTAGGAGCCAAAATGTGTGCTTAAGTGTCCGCTAGGAGCCAAAACATGTGCTACAGAGCCCTCTAGGAGCTAAAATTGGTGCTGAAGTGCCCTAGTAGCCAAAACACATGCTTAAGTGTCCACTAGGAGCCAAAATACATGCTAAAGTGTCCTCTAGGAGCCAAAACTTGTGTTAAAATGTTCTCTTAAGAGACCAAAATGTATGCTAAAGTGGAATCTAGGAGCCAAAACGTGTGCTAATGTGCCCTATTGGCCAAAAAACACGCTAAAGTGTCCTTGATGAGCCAAAACACATGCTAAATTGCCCTCTAGGAGCCAAAACCTGTGCTTAAGTTCCCTCTAGGAGCCAAAACAGGTGCTAAAGTATCCTATTGGCCAAAAAACACGCTAAAGTGTCCTTGATGAGCCAAAACACATGCTAAATTGTCCTCTAGGAGCCAAAACGTGTGTTAAAATGTTCTCTTAAGGAACCAAAATGTATGCTAAAGTGCCCTCTAAGAGCCAAAAGATGTGCTAAAGTTAGCTCTAGTAGCCAAAAGACGTGCTAAAGTGCCTTAGTAGCAAGTTCACATGCTAAAGTGTCTTATAGTAGCCAAAATGCGTGCTAAAGTGTCCTCTAGGAGCTGAAATGGTGCTGAAGTGCCCTAGTAGCCACAGCACATGTCTAAGTGTCTACTAGGAGCCAAAACATGTGCTAAAGTGTAGGAGCAGAAACACATGCTAAAGTTGCCTCTAGGAGCCAAAATGTGTGCTTAAGTGTCTGCTAGGAGCCAAAACGTGTGCTACAATGCCCAAGTAGCCAAAACACGTGCTAAAGTGTCCAAGTATCCAAAACACATGCTAAAGTGCCCCCTAGGAGCCAAAACCCATTCTAAGGTGTCCTAGTAGACACAACACATGCTAAAGTGCACTCTAGGAGCCACAACACGTGCTAAAGTGTACTCTAGGAGCCAAAACATGTGCTAAAGTGTCTTCTAGTAGCCAAAATGCGTGCTAAATACCCTCTAGAGGCTTAAATGGTGCTGAAGTGCCCTAGTAGCCAAAGCACATGCTTAAGTGTCCACTAGGAGCAAAAACGCGTGCTAAAGTGTAGGAGCTGAAACACGTGCTAAAGTGGCCTCTAGGAGCCGAAACACGTACTAAAGTGGCCTCTAGGAGCCAAAATGTGTGCTAAAGTGTCCTCTAGGAGCAAAAACTTGTGTTAAAATGTTCTCTTAAGAGACCAAAATGTATGCTAAAGTGCCCTCTAGGAGCCAAAACCTGTGCTTAAGTGCCCTCTAGGAGCCAAAACAGGTGCTAAAGTGTCCTATTGGCCAAAACACACGCTAAAGTGTCCTTGAGGAGCCAAAACACATGCTAAATTGTCCTCAAGGAGCCAAAACGTGTGTTAAAATGTTCTCTTAAGTAACCAAAATGTATGCTAAAGTGCCCTCTAAGAGCCAAAAGATGTGCTAAAGTTAGCTCTAGTAGCCAAAAGACGTGCTAAAGTGCCTTAGTAGCAAGTTCACATGCTAAAGTGTCTTATAGTTGCCAAAATGTGTGCTTAAGTGTCCTCTAGGAGCTGAAATGGTGCTGAAGTGCCCTAGTAGCCAAAGCACATGTTTAAGTGTCTACTAGGAGCCAAAACATGTGCTAAAGTGTAGGAGCAGAAACACATTCTAAAGTTGCCTCTAGGAGCCAAAATGTGTGCTTAAGTGTCCGCTAGGAGCCAAAACATGTGCTACAGAGCCCTCTAGGAGCTGAAATGGTGCTGAAGTGCCCTAGTAGCCAAAACACATGCTTAAGTGTCAAATAGGAGCCAAAACACATGCTAAAGTGTCCTCTAGGAGCAAAAACATGTGCTAAAGTGCCCTCTAGGAGCCATAACGTGCCCTAGTAGCCATAACGCGTGCAAACGTTTCCCCTAGGAGCCAAAACATGTGCTAAAGTGCCCTCTTGGAGCCACAACTTGTGCTAAAGTGCCATATAGTACCAAAAACGCGTAAATAGTGTCCTCTAGGACCCAAAACATGTACTAAAGGGCAGTCCAGGAGCCAAAACGTTTGCTAAAGTGCACTCTAGGAGCCAAAGCACGTGCTAAAGTGTCCTCTAGGAGCCAAAACATGTGCTAAAGTGCCCTCTAGGAGCCATAACACGTGCTTAAGTTTCCTCTAGGAGCCAAAACCCGTGCTCAAATGCCATCTAGGAGCCAAAACGTTTGCTAAAGTGCACTGTAGGAGCCAAAGGGTTTGCTAAAGATTCCTCTAGTAGTTAAAACATGTGCTAAAGTGCTCTATAGGGGCCAAAACGTGTGCTGAAGTTCCCTTGTAGCCAAACCCCATGCTTAAGTGCTCTCTTAAGAGCTAAAATGTATGCTAAAGAGTCTTCTTGGAAGCCAAAATGGGTGCTAAAGTGTCCTCTATGAGCCAAAACACGTGCTAAAGCGTCCTCTATAAGCCAAAACATGTGCTAAAGTGCCCTCTAGGAGCTGAAAAGTATGCTAAAGGTCCCTCTAGCAGCCGAAACGTGTGCTTAAGTGCCTTCTAGGAGCCAAAACCTGTGCTTAAGTGCCCTCTAGGAGCCAGTACACATGCTACTGTGTCCTAGTAGCCAAAACACATGCTAAAGTGTCACCTAGGAGCCAAAACGTGTGCTAATGTGCACTCTAGGAGCCAAAACGCATGCTAATGTGCCCTATTCGCCAAAAAACATTCAAAAGTGTCCTCTAAGAGCCAAACCATGTGCTAAAGTTGCCTCTAGGATCCGAAAAAAGAGCTAAAGTGCTCTCCAGGAGCCAAAATGTGTGCTAAAGTTCCCTCTAGGAGCCGAAACACGTGCTAAAGTGCCATCTACGAGCCAAAACATGTGCTAAAGCGTCCTCTAAGAGCCAAAACATGTGCTAAAGTGCCCTCTAGGAGCTGAAATGTATGCTAAAGGTCCCTCTAGAAGCTGAAACGTATGCTAAAGGTCCCTCTAGAAGCCAAACCGCGGACTAAAGTGTCCTAGTAGCCAAAACACATGCTAAAGTGTCTTTGAGGAGCCAAAGCATGTGTAAAAGTTTTCTCTTAAGAGCCCAAAATGTATGCAAGAGTGCCCTCTAGGAACCGAAACGTGTGCTAAAGTGCGCTCTAGGAGCCAAAATGCGTGCTAATAAGACCTATTAGCCAAAAAACTTTCAAAAGTTTCCTCTAGTAGTCAAAACATGTGCAAAAGTGTAGGAGTAGAAACACGTGTTAAAGTGGCCTCAAGGAGCCAAAACATGTGCTAAAGTGCCCTCTAGGAGCTAAACTGGTGCTGAAGTGCCCTAGTAGCCAAAACACATGCTTAAGTGTCAAATAGGAGCAAAAACATGTGCTAAATCAGAATCAGAATCAGAATCAGAATCAGGTTTATTGCCAGACAATTTTCATTGCAAGGAATTTGACTTGATTTGACAGTGCCTACATAAATATAAACATGAACACAAGCAAACTAAACATATGGCATTGAATTATATACATGAAATATAAGTGACTGTATTTGTATGACTAGTACAGGTGGTAGTGTGCAAGTTAAAGTGTCCAGTGAAAAAGGGGGGGGGGGGGGGGGGTAATATAACACCTGTGATTTGGGTACGATAATATAACGTGTGAGTTCCAGATGTCGTTAATATAACGAATGACAGTTAAGTGTCTTTAACAGAATTCCAGAGCCTGACGGCAGAGGGGAAGAAACTGTTCTTGTGGCGGGAGGTTTTGGTCCTGATGGACCGCAGCCTCCGGCCAGAGGGGAGAGGTTCAATCAGATAGTGTCCAGGGTGGGAGGGATCAGCAGCTATCCTCCCTGCTCTCCTCAGGGTCCTGGAAGAGTAGAGTTCTGGGAGGGAAGGGAGGTTGCAGCCAATCACCTTTTCTGCAGAACGTATGATACGCTGCAGTCTGCGCCTGTCCTTGGCAGAGGCAGCAGCGTACCAGACGGTGATGGAGGAGGTGAGGATGGACTCGATGATGGCAGTGTAGAAGTGGACCAGCATTGTCCGTGGTAGATTGAACTTCTTCAGCTTCCTCAGGAAGTACGTCCTCTGCTGAGCCTTCTTGATGAGGGAGCTGATGTTTGGCTCCCACCTGAGGTCCTGGGAGATGATGGTTCCCAGGAAGCGGAAGGACTCCACAGTGTCCACTGGAGAGTCACACAGGATGATGGGGGAGGGTGGGGCTGTGCTCTTCCTGAAGTCTATAGTCATCTCCACTCCCGATAGTGCCCGATAGGAGTCTAAGCGCGTGCTAACGTGCCCTCTAGGAGCCATAACGTGCCCTAGTAGCCATAACGCGTGCAAACGTTTCCCCTAGGAGCCAAAACATGTGCTAAAGTGCCCTCTTGGAGCCACAACTTGTGCTAAAGTGCCATATAGTACCCAAAACGCGTAATATAGTGTCCTCTAGGACCCAAAACATGTACTAAAGTGCAATCTAGGAGCCAAAACGTTTGCTAAAGTGCACTCTAGGAGCCAAAGCACATGCTCAAGTGTCCTCTAGGAGCCATACCACGTGCTAAAGTTCCCTATAGGAGCCAAAACGCATGCTCAAGTGCCATCTAGGAGCCAAAACGTTTGCTAAAGTGCACTGTAGGAGCCAAAGGGTTTGCTAAAGATTCCTCTAGTAGCTAAAACATGTGCTAAAGTGCTCTATAGGGGCCAAAACATGTGCTGAGGTCCCCTTGTAGCCAAACCCCATGCTAAAGTGTTCTCTTAAGAGCTAAAATGTATGCTAAAGAGTCCTCTTGGAAGCCAAAATGCGTGCTAAAGTGTCCTCTATGAGCCAAAACATGTGCTAAAGCGTCCTCTATAAGCCAAAACATGTGCTAAAGGTCCCTCTAGCAGCCGAAACGTGTGCTTAAGTGCCTTCTAGGAGCCAAAACCTGTGCTTAAGTGCCCTCTAGGAGCCAAAACACATGCTAAAGTGCCCCCTAGGAGCCAAAACGTGTGCTAAAGTGCACTCTAGGAGCCAAAACACATGCTACTGTGTCCTAGTAGCCAAAACACATGCTAAAGTGCCCCCTAGGAGCCAAAACGTGTGCTAAAGTGCACTCTAGGAGCCAAAACGCATGCTAATGTCCCTATTCGCCAAAAAACATTCAAAAGTGTCCTCTAGGAGCCAAACCATGTGCTAAAGTGCCATCTACGAGCCAAAACATGTGCTAAAGCGTCCTCTAAGAGCCAAAATGTGTGCTAAAGTGCTCTCTAGGAGCCAAAATGTGTGCTAAAGTTCCCTCTAGGAGACGAAACACGTGCTAAAGTGCCATCTACGAGCCAAAACATGTGCTAAAGCGTCCTCTAAGAGCCACACATGTGCTAAAGTGCCCTCTAGGAGCTGAAACGTATGCTAAAGGTCCCTCTAGAAGCTGAAACGTATGCTAAAGGTCCCTCTAGAAGCCAAACCACGAACTAAAGTGTCCTAGTAGCCAAAACACATGCTAAAGTGTCTTTGAGGAGCCAAAGCATGTGTTAAAGTTTTCTCTTAAGAGCCCAAAATGTATGCAAGAGTGCCCTCTAGGAACCGAAACATGTGCTAAAGTGCGGTCTAGGAGCCAAAATGCGTGCTAATAAGCCCTATTAGCCAAAAAACTTTCAAAAGTTTCTTCTAGTAGTCAAAACATCTGCAAAAGTGTAGAAGTCGTGCTAAAGTGGCCTCAAGGAGCCAAAACATGTGCTAAAGTGCCCTCTAGGAGCTAAACTGGTGCTGAAGTGCCCTAGTAGCCAAAACACATGCTTAAGTGTCAAATAGGAGCCAAAACACATGCTAAAGTGTCCTCTAGGAGCAAAAACATGTGCTAAAGTTCCCGATAGGAGTCTAAGCGCGTGCTAACGTGCCCTCTAAGAGCCATAACGTGCCCTAGTAGCCATAACGCGTGAAAACGTTTCTCCTAGGTGCCAAAACATGTGCTAAAGTGCCCTCTTGGAGCCACAACTTGTGCTAAAGTGCCATATAGTACCCAAAACGCGTAATATAGTGTCCTCTAGGACCCAAAACATGTAATAAAGTATAATCTAGGAGCCAAAACGTTTGCTAAAGTGCACTCAAGGAGCCAAAGCACGTGCTAAAGTGTCCTCTAGGAGCCAAAACATGTGCTAAAGTGCCCTCTAGGAGCCATAACACGTGCTAAAGTTTCCTCTAGGAGCCAAAACGCGTGCTCAAGTGCCATCTAGGAGCCAAAACGTTTGCTAAAGTGCACTGTAGGAGCCAAAGGGTTTGCTAAAGATTCCTCTAGTAGTTAAAACATGTGCTAAAGTGCTCTATAGGGGCCAAAACGTGTGCTGAAGTTCCCTTGTAGCCAAACCCCATGCTTAAGTGTTCTCTTAAGAGCTAAAATGTATGCTAAAGAGTCCTCTTGGAAGCCAAAATGCGTGCTAAAGAGTCCTCTTGGAAGCCAAAATGCGTGCTAAAGTATCCTCTATGAGCCAAAACATATGCTAAAGCGTCCTCTATAAGCCAAAACATGTGCTAAAGTGCCCTCTAGGAGCTGAAAAGTATGCTAAAGGTCCCTCTAGCAGCCGAAACGTGTGCTTAAGTGCCTTCTAGGAGCCAAAACATGTGCTTAAGTGCCCTCTAGGAGCCAGAACACATGCTAATGTGTC
This sequence comes from Echiichthys vipera, assembly GCF_963691815.1. Classification (NCBI taxonomy): domain Eukaryota; kingdom Metazoa; phylum Chordata; class Actinopteri; order Perciformes; family Trachinidae; genus Echiichthys; species Echiichthys vipera. The sequence goes on along the minus strand of NC_139827.1, from coordinate 35,591,709 downwards.
CTAGTAGCCAAAACACATGCTAAAGTGTCACCCAGGAGCCAAAACGTGTGCTAAAGTGCACTCTAGGAGCCAAAACGCATGCTAATGTGCCCTATTCGCCAATAAACATTCAAAAGATTCCTCTAGGAGCCAAACAATGTGCTAAAGTGCCCTCTAGAAGCCGAAACATGTGCTAAAGTGCTCTGTAGGAGCCAAAACATGTGCTAAAGTATAGGAGCAGAAACACGTGCTAAAGTGGCCTCTAGGAGCCAAAACACGTACTTCTCAGCTTGGTGCCAAAACAAGTGCTAAAGTGCCCTCCAGGAGCTAAAATGGTTCTGAAGTGCCCTAGTAGCCAAAACACATGCTTAATAGTCAACTAGGAGCCAACACATGTGCTAAAGTGTAGGAGCAGAAACACTTGCTTAAGTGGCCTCTAGGAGCCAAAACGCGTGCTAAAGTGCCCTAAGAGCCAAACCGCATGCTAAAGTGTCCTGTAGGAGCCAAAACATGTGTTAAAGTGTTAACTTAATGTCCCAAAATGTATGCTTAAGTGCTCTCTAGGAGCCAAAACACGTGTTAAAGTGCCCTAGTAGCCAACAAACATGCTAAAGTGTCCTCTAGTAGCCAAAATGCGTGCTAAAATGCCCTCTCGGAGCCAAAACATGCGCTAAAGTGCCCTTTAGTAGCCAAAATGCGTGCTAAAGTGCCCTCTCGAAGCCGAAACGTGTGCTGAAGTGCCCTTTGAGTCGAAAAACATGCTGAAGTGTCCTCTAGTAGCCAAAATGTGTGCTAAAGTTCCCTCTAGGAGCCTAAACATGTGCCAAAGTGCCCTCTGGGAAACGAAACTCGTGCTAAAGTTGCCTCTAGGATCCGTAAAAAGAACTAAAGTGCTCTCTAGGAGCCAAAATGTGTGCTAAAGGTCCCTCTAGGAGCCGAAACACGTGCTAAAGTGTCCTCTAGGAGCCAAAACATGTGTTAAATTGCACTCTAGGTGTCGAAACACGCGGTGAAGTGCTCTCTAGGAGCCAAACAATGTGCTAAGGTGTAGGAGCAGAAACACGTGCTAAAGTGGCCTCTAGGAGCAGAAACACATGCTAAAGTGTCCTCTAGGAGCCAAAACTTTTGTTAAAATGTTCTCTTATGAGACCAAAATGTACGCTAAAGTGGACATTAGGAGCCAAAACCTGTACTTAAGTGCCCTCTAGGAGCCAAAACACGTGCTGAAGTGCCCTCTAGGAGCCAAAACCCGTGCTATAGTGTCCTAGTAGCCAAAACACATGCTAAAGTGTCCTCTAGGAGCCAAAACACGTGCTAAAGTGCTCTGTAGGAGCCAAAACGCATGCTAAAGTATGTGAGCAGAAAAACGTGCTAAAGTGTCCGTTAGGTGCCAAAACATATGCTAAAGTGGTTTGTAAGTGGCCTCTAGGAGCTGAAATGGTGCTGAAGTGCCCTAGTAGCCAAAACACATGCTTAAGTATCCACTAGGAGCCAAAACACATGCTAAAGTGTCCTCTAGGAGTCAAGACATGTGTTAAAATGTTCACTTAAGAGACCAAAATGTATGCTAAAGTGGACTCTAGGTGTCAAAACCTGTGCTTAAGTGCCCTCTAGGAGCCAAAACATGTGCTTAATTGCGCTCTAGGAGCCAAAACGCAAGCTAATGTGCCCTATTAGCCAAAAAACATTCAAAAGTGTACTTTAGTAGTCAAAACATGTGCTAAAGTGCCCTCTAGAAGCCGAAACACGTGCAAAAGTGCTCTGTAGGAGCCAAAACATGTGCTTAAGTGTCAGCTAGGAGCAGAAACACGTGCTAAAGTGGCCGCCGAAACACGTGCTAAAGTGGCCTTTAGGAGCCAAAACGCGTGCTTAAGTGTCAGCTAGAAGCCAAAACATCTGCTAAAGTGCTTTGTAGGAGCCAAAACATGTGCTAAAGTATCGGAGCAGAAACACGTGCTAAAGTGGCCTCTAGGAGCTGAAATGGTGCTGAACTGCCCTAGTAGCCAAGACACATGCTTCAGTATCCACTAGGAGTCAAAACATGGGCTAAAGTGTAGGAGCAGAAACGGGTGCTAAAGTGTCCTCTAGGAGAAAAAATCTGTGCTTAAGTGTCCGCTATGAGCCAAAACATGTGCTAAAGAGCCGTCTAAGGAGCTGTGTTATCATTTTCTCTTAAGAGACCAAAATGTAAGCTAAAGTGGACTCTAGGAGTCAAAACCTGTGCTTAAGTGCCCTCTAGGAGCCAAAACACGTGCTAAAGTGTCCTAGTAGCCAAAACACATGCTAAAGTGTCCTCGAGGAGCCAAAACGCGTGCTTAAGTGTCCGCTAGGCGCCAAAACATGTGCTAAAGTTCCATCAAGGAGCTGAAATGGTGATAAAGTTTCCTAACTTAGGTTGAAATGATCTGTTAAGAGACCAAAATGTATGCTAAAGTGGAATCTAGGAGCCAAAACGTGTGCTAAAGTGCGCTCTAGGAGCCAAAACGCATGCTAATGTGCCCTATTAGCCAAAAAACATTCGAAAGTGTCCTCTAGTAGTCAAAACATATGCTAAAGTGCCCTCTAGAAGCCGAAACACCTGCTAAAGTGTTCTAGTAGCCAAAACACATGCTAAAGTGTCCTCGATGAGCCAAAACGCGTGTTAAAATGTTTTCTTAAGAGTCCAAAATGTATGTTAAAGTGGTCTCTAGGAGCCAAAAATGTGCTAAAGTGCGCTCTAGGAGCCAAAACGCATGCTAATGCGCCTCATTAGCCAAAACATTCAAAAGTGTCCTCTAGTAGTCAAAACATGTGCTAAAGTATAGGAGCAGAAACACGTGCTAAAGTGGCCTCTAGGAGCCGAAACTTGGGTTAAAATGTTCTCTTAAGAGTCCAAAATGTATGTTAAAGTGGACTCTAGGAGCCAAAATGTGTGCTAATGTGCCCTATTAGCCCAAAACATTCAAAAGTGTCCTCTAGTAGTCAAAACATGTGCTAAAGTATAGGAGCGGAAACACGTGCTAAAGTGGCCTCTAGGAGCCGAAACTTGGGTTAAAATGTTCTCTTAAGAGTCCAAAATGTATGTTAAAGTGGACTCTAGTAGTCAAAACATGTGCTTAAGTGCCCTCCAGGAGCCAAAACACGTGCTAAAGTGTCCTAGTAGCCAAAACACATGCTAAAGTGTCCACGAGGAGCCAAAACATGTGCTAAAGTCAACTTTGGGAGCCGAAACACGTGCTAACGTTCTCTGTAGGAGCCAAAACATGTGCTAAAGTGTAGGAGGAGAAACACGTGCTAAAGTGCCCTCTAGGAGCCGAAACTCGTGCTAAAGTCGCCTCTAGGAGCCAAAACATGTGCTAAAGTGCATTCTATGAGCCAAAACGTGTGCTAAAGTGTCCTAGTAGACAAAACACATGCTAAAGTGTTCTCTAGGAGCCAAAACATGTGCTAAAGTCGCCTCTAGGAGCCAAAACATGTGCTAAAGTGTCCTCTAGGAGCCAAAACGCGTGCTTAAGTGTCCGCTAGGCGCCCAAACATGTGCTAAAGTTCCATCAAGGAGCTTAAATGTATGCTAGAGCGCCCTCTAGGAACCGAAACGTGTGCTAAAGTGTGCTCTAGGAGCCAAAACGTGTGTTAAAATGTTCTCTTAAGAGTCCAAAATGTATGTTAAAGTGGACTCTAGGAGTCAAAACGTGTGCTCAAGTGCGCTCTAGGAGCCAAAACGCATGCTCATGTGCCCCATTGGCCAAAACATTCAAAAGTGTCCTCTAGTAGTCAAAACATGTGCTAAAGTATAGGAGCAGAAACACGTGCTAACGTGGCCTCTAGGAGCCGAAACGTGTGTTAAAATGTTCTCTTAAGAGTCCAAAATGTATGTTAAAGTGGACTCTAGGAGCCAAAACGTGTGCTAATGTGCCCTATTAGCCAAAAAACATTCAAAAGTGTCCTCTAGTAGTCAAAAACATGTGCTTAAGTGCCCTCTAGGAGCCAAAACACGTGCTAAAGTGCTCTGTAGGAGCCAAAACGCATGCTAAAGTATATGAGCAGAAAAAAGTGCTAAAGTGTCCGTTAGGTGCCAAAACATGTGCTAAAGTGGTTTGTAGGAGCCAAAACATGTGCTACAGTATAGGAGTAGAAACACGTGCAAGTTAAAGTGTCCAGTGAAAAAGGGGGGGGTGTTAATATAACACCTGTGATTTGGGTACGTTAATATAACGTATGAGTTCCAGATGTCGTTAATATAACGAATGACAGTTAAGTGTCTTTAACAGAATTCCAGAGCCTGACGGCAGAGGGGAAGAAACTGTTCTTGTGGCGGGAGGTTTTGGTCCTGATGGACCGCAGCCTCCGGCCTTAAGTGCACTCTATGAGCCAAAACCTGTGCTAAAGTGTCCTAGTAGACAAAACACATGCTAAAGTGTCCTCTAGGAGCCAAAACATGTGCTAAAGTCCCCTTTGGTAGCCGAAACACGTGCTAAAGTGCTCTGTAGGAGCCAAACATGTGCTAAAATGTAGGAGCAGAAACACGTGCTAAAGTGCCCTCTAGGAGCCGAAACTCGTGCTAAAGTCGCCTCTAGGAGCCAAAACGCGTGCTTAAGTGTCCGCTAGGCGCCAAAACATGTGCTAAAGTTCCATCAAGGAGCTGAAATGGTGCTAAAGTTCCCTAGTAGCCAAAACTTTGGTTAAAATGTTCTCTTAAGAGACCAAAATGTATGCTTAAGTGGAATCTAGGAGCCAAAACGTGTGCTAAAGTGCACTCTAGGAGCCAAAACCCATGCTAATGTGCCCTATTAGCCAAAAGACATTCAACAGTGTCCTCTAGTAGTCAAAACATGTGCTTAAGTGCCGTCTAGGAGCCAAAACACATGGTTAAGTGTCCGCTATGAGCCAAAACATGTGCTAAAGAGCCGTCTAAGGAGCTGTGTTAACATTTTCTCTTAAGAGACCAAAATGTAAGCTAAAGTGGACTCTAGGAGTCAAAACCTGTGTTTAAGTGCCCTCTTGGAACCAAAACACGTGCTAAAGTGTCCTAGTAGCCAAAACACATGCTAAAGTGTCCTGTAGGAGCCAAAACGTGTGTTAAAATGTTCCCTTAACAGACCAAAATGTATGCTTAAGTGGACTCTAGGAGCCAAATCCTGTGGTTAAGTGCCATGTAGGAGCCAAAACACGTGCTAAAGTGTCCTAGTAGCCAAAACACATGCTAAAGTGTCCTCGAGGAGCCAAAACATGTGTTAAAGTGTTCTCTTAAGAGCCCAAAATGTATGCTAGAGCGCCCTCTAGGAACCGAACGTGTGTTAAAGTGCACTCTATGAGCCAAAACGTGTGCTAAAGTGTCCTAATAGACAAAACACATGCTAAAGTGTCCTCTAGGAGCCAAAACATGTGCTAAAGTGCCCTCTGGGAGCCGAAACACGTGCTAAAGTGCTCTGTAGGAGCCGAAACATGTGCTAAAGTGTAGGAGCAGAAACACGTGCTAAAGTGCCCTCTAGGAGCCAAAACATGTGCTAAAGTGTCCTCTAGGAGCCAAAACGCGTGCTTAAATGTCTGCTAGGCGCCAAAACATGTGCTAAAGTACCATCAAGGAGCTGAAATGGTGCTAAAGTTTCCTAGTAGCCAAAACTTGGGTTAATATGTTCTCTTAAGAGACCAAAATGTATGCTAAAGTGGAATCTAGGATCCAAAACGTGTGCTAAAGTGCGCTCTAGGAGCCAAAACGCATGCTAATGTGCCCTATTAGCCAAAAAACTTTGGAAAGTGTCCTCTAGTAGTCAAAACATGTGCTAACGTATAGGAGCAGAAACACGTGCTAAAGTGGCCTCTAGGAGCCGAAACGTGTGTTAAAATGTTCTCTTAAGAGTCCAAAATGTATGTTAAAGTGGACTCTAGGAGCCAAAACGTGTGCTAATGTGCCCTATTAGCCAAAAAACATTCAAAAGTGTCCTCTAGTAGTCAAAACATGTGCTTAAGTGCCCTCTAGGAGCCAAAACACGTGCTGAAGTGCCCTCTAGGAGCCAAAACCCGTGCTATAGTGTCCTAGTAGCCAAAACACATCCTAAAGTGTCCTCTAGGAGCCAAAACACGTGCTAAAGTTCTCTGTAGGAGCCAAAACACATCCTAAAGTGTCCTCTAGAAGCAGAAACACGTGCAAAAGTGCTCTGTAGGAGCCAAAACATGTGCTTAAGTTTCCGCTAGGAGCAGAAACACGTGCTAAAGTGGCCGCCGAAACACGTGCTAAAGCCGCCTTTAGGAGCCAAAACGCGTGCTTAAGTGTCAGCTAGGAGCCAAAACATGTGCTAAAGTGCTTTGTAGGAGCCAAAACATGTGCTAGAGTATAGGAGCAGAAACACGTGCTAAAGTGGCCTTTAGGTGTCAAAACTTGTGCTTAAGTGCCCTCTAGGAGCCAAAACATGTGCTTAAGTGCCCTCTAGAAGCCGAAACACCTGCTAAAGTGTTCTAGTAGCCAAAACACATGCTAAAGTGTCCTCGATGAGCCAAAACGTGTGTTAAAATGTTCTCTTAAGAGTCCAAAATGTATGTTAAAGTGGACTCTAGGAGTCAAAACGTGTGCTCAAGTGCGCTCTAGGAGCCAAAACGCATGCTAATGTGCCCCATTGGCCAAAACATTCAAAAGTGTCCTCTAGTAGTCAAAACATGTGCTAAAGTATAGGAGCAGAAACACGTGCTAACGTGGCCTCTAGGAGCCGAAACGTGTGTTAAAATGTTCTCTTAAGAGTCCAAAATGTATGTTAAAGTGGACTCTAGGAGCCAAAACGTGTGCTAATGTGCCCTATTAGCCAAAAAACATTCAAAAGTGTCCTCTAGTAGTCAAAAACATGTGCTTAAGTGCCCTCTAGGAGCCAAAACACGTGCTAAAGTGCTCTGTAGGAGCCAAAACGCATGCTAAAGTATATGAGCAGAAAAAAGTGCTAAAGTGTCCGTTAGGTGCCAAAACATGTGCTAAAGTGGTTTGTAGGAGCCAAAACATGTGCTAAAGTATAGGAGTAGAAACACGTGCAAGTTAAAGTGTCCAGTGAAAAAGGGGGGGGTGTTAATATAACACCTGTGATTTGGGTACGTTAATATAACGTATGAGTTCCAGATGTCGTTAATATAACGAATGACAGTTAAGTGTCTTTAACAGAATTCCAGAGCCTGACGGCAGAGGGGAAGAAACTGTTCTTGTGGCGGGAGGTTTTGGTCCTGATGGACCGCAGCCTCCGGCCAGAGGGGAGAGGTTCAAACAGATAGTGTCCAGGGTGGGAGGGATCAGCAGCTATCTTCCCTGCTCTCCTTAGGGTCCTGGAAGAGTAGAGTTCTGGGAGGGAAGGGAGGTTGCAGCCAATCACCTTTTCTGCAGAACGTATGATACGCTGCAGTCTGCGCCTGTCCTTGGCAGAGGCAGCAGCGTACCAGACGGTGATGGAGGAGGTGAGGATGGACTCGATGATGGCAGTGTAGAAGTGGACCAGCATTGTCCGTGGTAGATTGAACTTCTTCAGCTGCCTCAGGAAGTACGTCCTCTTCTGAGCCTTCTTGATGAGGGAGCTGATGTTTGGCTCCCACCTGAGATCCTGGGAGATGATGGTTCCCAGGAAGCGGAAGGACTCCACAGTGTCCACTGGAGAGTCACACAGGATGATGGGGGAGGGTGGGGCTGTGCTCTTCCTGAAGTCTATAGTCATCTTCCAGTAACTATAATAATATCTATAGTAATATGAATATGACTTATATGTTATGGCAGTTAATACAGCAGTATAGTAGAAACAAGCACAGCTAAGGTGATAGATTATAATAGTAGCAGGAAGCGTCATGCAGGACCACGGCAGCAGGCACCACCATGATCAGCAGAGACCTGCGAGCCGACAACTCCAGGGAAGAAGTTGAATTAGTAACATGCATTGATGAGACATGAATTATACAGACAGAGAGGAGAGAAGCTCAGAGTATTAGGAACAGGATTATCCCCCGGCAGACTAGGCCGATAGCAGCATAATTAAGCAGAACAAAATCAGCTTAAAAATAACAACATTGCTAAGGGCTCGTAAGCCCTAGCTGTAAGCTTTATCAAAAAGTAAAGTTTTAAGTTTACTCTTGAATATGGGGACAGTGTCTGTATTCCGAATAACACTTGGGAGTTGGTTCCACAGGAGAGGAGCTTGGTAGCTGAAGGCTCTGCCTCCCATTCTACTTTTGGAGACTCTAGGAACGACAAGTAGCCCTGCATTCTCAGAGCGCAGTGATCTAGTCGGGTAATACGGTACTATGAGCTCTTTGAGATACGATGGAGCCTGACCAATAAGAGCTTTGTAGGTAAGGAGAAGGATTTTAAATTCTATTCTAGATTTTACAGGTAGCCAGTGCAAAGAAGCTAATACAGGAGAAATATCTTCTCTTCTATTTGTTTTAGTTAGTACACGAGCTGCAGCATTTTGGACCAACTGGAGACTCTTAACAGACTTATTGGAGCAGCCTGATAATAAGGCGTTGCAGTAGTCCAGCCTAGAAGTAACAAATGCATGGACTAGTTTTTCTGCATCTTTCTGAGACACATTGGCCCTCATTTATCAAACGAACGTACGGCAGAAAAACGTGCGTACGACCATTTTCTGGCAAACGTCGGCATTTATCAATTTGGACGTGAGCGTGAGCTACGATCAAATCTCACGTCTGGTCTGAGATCGTGTACGCACATTTGAGCCTGTGTATTTGCGGTGCAGCACAGCAAAATCTGTCTGAAAATAATGAACAAACCTCAGCTGTCATTAAGCATAAGCAGTCACATATTAAGAACAGATCAAAACGGATTCTTAAAACAAATTAAAAAAGATAAAAAATTGTGGTTGGAGCAATTGATTGTACTCATGCACGTCTGAAAGACACCATTCATGAATGATTACGCATTCATCAATCGCCAAAACTACCACTCGATAAATTAAATGTACAGGTGATTTGTGATGCCAAGCTGTCGCTTTTAAACGTGGCGTCCAGGTGACCGGGGGGGGGGACACTCGATTCTTTTCTATAACAGCTCGGCTCCAGCACCCCGCGACCCCGACATTGAATGAATGAATGAATGTGTTGGCGCGTGGCTGCAGCAAGACGCACTGCAGAGCCAAAGTCATCTCCTTTGGTTCGTGGCTACCCTCGATAAATTGCATTAAATCAAACAAGCTATCAGATGATTAACATCTTGGTATGGTTCTAGGTGACAAAGGTATCGTTTTACGTAATACCTAATAACCCTGCTGGCAAACCCCGCTACAGAGCAAGAGCGCCGGTGTTGTGCCCTATTCAGCATCACTGCCGTGAAATGCACCCCCTCGCATTAAAGGTGATATACTGGATCAGAAGGCTGTTGTTTCCACCTAACGGAGTAGTTTATATACAGCTAACCCACAACGGTCAGAACATTGGTTACTTACAGTCTTTAAACTATTTTAAAGAGTTTAAAATCACAAACTTGGATAATAGCGAACACAAAACAACATCCTTTTGTATGTTCTGTGGAAATATACTGCAGCCATAATTACAAAATGAATGAAATGGATCTTTTGAGCAAGTTGAATGTATTTGACTTAGGGTTTCCTAAATATAATCCCAGCTTTTCTTGCAATTCATAGGTTCAAACGTGTGTGCTTTTAATTGGGTTACACCTGTCCAACAGCGCGCACAGGCGCACTCGGGTCACAGTGGAGCACTGCCGTTATTATTTTCCATACAGCGTTTTTATGGGGCCCTTTTATTCCACTCTTAAGACTGACAAAAAGCACATCTTTATTTTGCTCCATCTCGGATTTCAGGATGCTGCTCTGTGAGTCGGAAAAGTTTATTTTCTAACCAGCGTTTTTCCTCATCGTGTTTGACCTCAGTGGGCGAGGCCTCCGAACCAGGAATATTTAGGGGCGTAACATGTTAAAGACGATCGAATTCAGCCGCAGCATTTATCAAGGCCCGCTCATTCGTACGCTGAGATTGGTCAGATACAAATGTGTCATAAATCACACGTGGGTCCTTTCCTACGACCAATTCTGCGCTCAGATCTGCGCCCGTTTTCACGCAAGATTGATAAATGAGGCCCATTGTTCCTAATTTTCGCAATATTACGCAGGTGAAAATAAGCGGTCCTTGTCGTAAATCTTATGTGAGAATCGAAGGTCATATCCTGATCAAAAATAACACCCAGATTCCTGTGGTGCTGGAGGACAAAACAACATCATCCTGAGAAACAATGTCTTTAGCTATTGAGTTTCTGAGGCCTTTGGGCAAAGTACAATGACTTCAGTTTTATCTGAGTCTAACATCAGAAAATTGCAGGTCATCCAGCTTTTTATTTCCTTAATGCACATTTGAAGTTTATCTAACTGATGGGTTTCATCTGGTTTGATCGAAAAATATAATTGTGTATCATCAGCATAACAATGAAAGTTTATAGAGTGCTACCTTATAATGTTTCCTAAGGGAAGCATATATAAGGTGAATAGAATCGGTCCAAGGACAGAACCCTGTGGGACTCCGTGTCTAACTTTAGTGTGAATGGAGGATTTGTCGTTAACATGTACAAACTGAGATCTATCTGATAAATATGACTTAAACCAGCTCAGTGCGGTTCCTTTAATGCCAATTAGATGCTCCAGTCTCTGCAGCAGGATGCGATGGTCAATAGTGTCGAAGGCAGCACTAAGATCTAGTAAAACAAGCACAGAGACAAGTCCTTTGTCTGAAGCTATAAGAAGGTCGTTAGTAATTTTTACCAGTGCTGTCTCAGTTCTATGATTCATTCTAAATCCTGACTGGAAGTCCTCAAATAACTCATTATGTAAAAAGTCACACAGCTGATTAGCGACTAATTTCTTGAGGATCTTAGAGAGAAAAGGAAGGTTAGATTTAGGTTTATAGTTGGCTAGTACCTCAGGATCAAGACTGGGCTTTTTAACAAGAGGTTTAATTACAGCTACTTTAAAAGACTGTGGTACATAACCTGCTGATAAAGACATGTTAATCATATCTAATACAGGAGTGCTAACTATAGGTAACACTTCTTTAAGTAACCTAGTTGGAATAGAGTCTAGGAGACAAGTAGAGGGCTTTGATGCTGAAATAGTAGATGTTGATTTGTTAAGGTCGACTGTACAAAAGCAGACCAAGAACATATCAGGTCGTAGAGTTGGTTCCTGGGTTTCTGGGTTTGAAGAAAAATCTGTGCCAAGCGAGTATATTTTGTCTCTAATAGTTATAATTTTGTCATTAAAGAAGGTCATGAAGTCGTTACTACTGAGGGTTATAGGTTAGAGGTTTTTAGACTTTCATGCCAAGCTAGGCGAGATTCCTCCAATTTCGTATAGCGCCATTTACTTTCTAATTTTCGCGATACTTGTTTTAATTCACGGGTTTGTGAGTTATACCACGGAGCTAACTTCCTCTGTTTCATTTTCTTCTTTTTTAAAGGAGCAACAGAGTCGAGTGTTGTTCGTAGTGAGCCTGCAACACTGTCAACAAGGTAATCAATTTCAGAGAGACAAACGTTAGTGCAGGAATCTTGAATATTAGGATAAGGCATTAAATTAAATGCAGATGGAAACGATTCCTTAAATTTAGTTATAGCACTATCAGATAAACATCTAGTGTAGAAACCTTTGCCCAGAGGTGAGTAGTCCTGTAATATGAATTCAAAAGTTATTAAATAATGGTCTGATAAAATAGTATTCTGTGAAAAGACTATTAAGTCATTTAATTCCACACCATAAGCCAAAGCAAGGTTGAGGGTGCGAATCTAATAGAGAGATAAATGCAGTACTAAGGCTATTATTATCAACGTCCACATGATTATTAAAATCTCCTAAAATGATTACTTTATCAGATTTAAGGCCTAAATTTGACAGAAACTCTGAGAATTCAGACAGAAATTCAGAGTACAGACCAGGAGCACAGTACACTAGTAGAATTGGCTGTACAGTTTTCCAGGTTGAATGTGAAAGACAAAGAACAAGACTTTCAAATGAATTATAATTTAGTTTAGGTTTAGGGTTGATTAATAGGCCTGAGTCATAAATAGCTGCAACACCTCCTCCTCGACCACTGCCTCGGAATATGAGTATTAATATGACTGGGAGAGGATTCATTTAGGCTAACATATTCTTCAGGACACAGCCAGGTTTCAGTCAGACAGAGTAAATCAATATGGTTATCTGATATCAGATCTTTTACTAATACAGCTTTAGATGACAGAGATCTGATGTTTAAAAGTCCACATTTTATTTTCTGATTTGTTGCATTATTGCAGATTTGGTGTTGACTTGTATCAAGTTTTTCTGTATAGCGCCTCTTCTGTTCATTCATGTATAGGTGCAGAAACACGTGCTAAAGTGGCCTCTAGGAAACGAAACACGTGCTGAAGTGCTTTGTAGGAGCCAAAACATGTGCTAAAGTATAGGAGCAGAAACACATGCTAAAGTGGCCTCTAGGAGCCAAAATGCGTGCTGAAGTGTCCCCTAGGAGCCAAAACATGTGCTAAAGAGCCTTCTAGGAGCTGAAATGGTGCTGAAGTGCCCTAGTAGCCAAAAAACATGCTTATGTGTCCACTAGGAGCCAAAACACATGCTAAAGTGCACTCTAGGAGCCAAAACTTGTGCTTAAGCACCCCCTGGGAGCCAAAACACGTTCTAAAATGTCCTAGTAGCCAAAACACATGCTAAAGTGGCATCTAGGAGCCAAAACGTGTGCTTAAGTGCGCTCTAGGAGCCAAAACGCATGCTAATGTGCCCTATTAGCCAAAAAACATTAAAAAGTGTCCTCTAGTAGTCAAAAAATGTGCTAAAGTGCCCTCTAGAAGCCGAAATGTGTGCTAAAGTGCTCTGTAGGAGCCAAAACATGTGCTAAAGTATAGGAGCAGAAACACGTGCTAAAGTGGCCTTTAGGAGCCGAAACACGTGCTAAAGTGGCCTCTAGGAACCAAGACGCGTGCTTAAGTGTCAGCTAGGAACCAAAACATGTGCTAAAGTGCCTTCTAGGAGCTGAAATGGTGCTGAAGTGCCCTAGTAGCCAGAAAACATGCTTAAGTGTCCACTAGGAGCCAAAACACATGCTAAAATGCACTCTAGGAGCCAAAACGTGTGTTAAAATGTTCTCTTAAGAGACCAAAATGTATGCTAAAGTGCACTCTAGGAGCCAAAACGTGTGCTTAATTCAATTCAATTCAATTCAATTTTATTTATACTGCCAAATCATAACAAAAGTTATCTCAGGACACATTACAGACTAGGCATAGACCCAACAATCCCCTAGTAGAGTACGGTGGCAACTTAAGTGCCCTCTAGGAGCCAAAACACGTGCTAAAGTGTCCTAGTTGCCAAAACACATGCTAGAGTGCCCTCTAGGAGCCAAAACGTGTGCTAAAGTGCGCTCTAGGAGCTAAAATGCATGCTAATGTGCCCTAGTAGCCAAAAACATTCAGAAGTGTCCTCTAGGAGTTAAAACATGTGCTAAAGTGCCCTCTGGGAGCTGAAACACGTGCTAAAGTGCTCTGTAGGAGCCAAAACATGTGCTAAAGTGTAGGAGCAGAAACACGTGCTAAAGTGGCCTCTAGGAGCCGAAACTCGTGCTAACATGTCGTCCAGGAGCAGAAACATGTGCTAAAGTGCCCTCTAGGAGCCAAAACACGTGCTAAAGTGTCCTCTAGTAGCCAAAATGCGTGCTAAAGTGCCCTTTAGTAGCCAAATTGCATGCTTAAAGCCTTTTATGAGCCAAAACATGTGCTAAAGTGCACTCTAGGAGCCGAAACACACGCTAAAGTGTGTGCCAAAGTGCCCTCTAGGAGCCAAAACATGTGCTAAAGTGTCTTCTAGTAGCAGAAATGTGTGCTAAAGTTTTCTCTAGGAACCAAAACATGTGCTAAAGTGTCCTCTAGGAGCAGACACGTGTGCTAAAGTGTCCTCTAGGAGCCCAAACATTTGCTTGAATACTGTATATATATGCAGGCAGACAGGCAGGTTCAATGATCCCCCAGAGGAGGACAAAAGAGGTTTGATGTGTGACCTAGGTGAGCTTGAGAATGAGATTCATTTTATGTTTTATTGCCCAGTTTATGATGATTTGAGGAATGTATTTTTTACTAAAATGTCTTCAATTACAACCATGAGGGTTGGGCACTTTTTGTGCAGGACGCAAAAAACAAAATAAAAATGAAATGAAAATATATACTCTATACATACTCTATAAATCAAATTGGACTGAGTGTAACCTGTGAGACTGCAGTTGGACCCTTTTCACCACATTCCTCTTCTCTTTATTTCCCCAGCAGTGTGTTGATTTAATTCAATTCAATTCAATTAAATTTTATTTATAGTGTCAAATCATAACCAAAGTTATCTCAGGACACTTTACAGAGTAGGTAAAGACCCAACAATTCCCCCATAGAGTACGGTGGCAACGAAAACCTTCCCTATAACAGGCAGGAACGTCGGACAGACCCAGCTCTGTGGAGGACGGCCATCTGTCTTGACCGGTTGGGGAGGAAGAAAAGGAGAGAGAAAGAGAGAAACACAAAGATAGACAAAAGACAGAGAGGCTGACACACTTCCAGAGATGCAAGCAGCCAGCGAGTAACAGTAACTATAACAATATCTATAGTAATGTGAACATGACCCACATGTTATGGCAGTCTGCATAGCAGAACATCAGGAACACGCACATCCAAGGTGACAGAACATGAAAATGAAAATAATTATGACAAAATGATGAGTAGGGGCAGTAGCAGCTACGATACAGCAAGACATACCACTGATGGTGTTTTTATGGCTACAGATTTTATAATTTATAAAAGTAGTGACAGAATAAATGACTAATAGTTATTGAAGTAGCAGGAAGCGTCAGCAGGCACCACCACGATCAGCAGAGACCTGCACACAGGACCAGGGCAGCCGGCATCACCACCATCAGCAGGGACCAGCACACAGGACCACGGCAGCAAGCACCACCACGATCAGCAGAGACCAACAATCAGGTCCACAGCAGCAGGCACTAACACCATCAGCAGAGACCTTCATACAGGACCACAGGACCACAGCAACAGGCATCACCACCATCAGCCGAGATGTGCGTGCAGGAACAGGGCAGCAGGCAGCACCCCCATCAGCAGGAACCTGATACACAGGACCAAGGCAGCAGGCACTACCACTGTCAGCAGAGACCTACACACAGGACCAGGGCAGCAGGCACCACCAGCACCAGCAGAGACTAGCACACAGGTCCACGGCAGCAGGCACCACCCCCATCAGCAGGGACCTGATATACAGGACCAAGGCGGCAGGCACTACCAAAATCAGCAGTGACCCACAGGACTACGGCAGTAGGCACCACCACGATCAGCAGAGACCTCGGAGATGACAAAGCACAAACAACTCCGGGGAAGAAGTTGAATTAATAACATGCATTGATGAGACATGAATGACAGAGTATCTCAGAGTATTAGGAAAGGTAATATTTCCCCTTGCAGACTAGGCTTATAGCAGCATCATTAAACTGAATGGACGCAGCTTTAAGAATAACAACAGCAACACAGCTGAGAGCTCGTAAGCCCTAGCTGTAAGCTTTATCAAAAAGGAAAGTTTTAAGTTTACTCTTAAATATGGGGACAGTGTCTGCCTCCCGAATAACACTTGGGAGTTGGTTCCACAAGAGAGGAGCTTGGTAGCTGAAGGCTCTGCCTCCCCTTCTACTTTTGGAGACTCTAGGAACGACAAGTAGCCCTGCATTTTCTGAGCGCAGTGATCGAGTTGGGTGATACGGTACTATGAGCTCTTTAAGATACGACGGGGCCAGACCAATAAGAGCCTTATAGGTAAGGAGAAGGATTTTAAAGTCTATTCTAGATTTTACAGGTAGCCAGTGCAGAGAAGCTAATACAGGAGAAATATGTTCTCTTTGATTTGTTTTAGTTAGTACACGAGCTGCAGCATTTTGGACCAACTGGAGACTCTTAACAGACTTATTGGAGCAGCCTGATAATAAGGAGTTGCAGTAGTCCAGCCTAGAAGTAACAAATGCATGGACTAGTTTTTCTGCATCTTTCTGAGACATAATGTTCCTAATTTTTGCAATATTACGCAGGTGAAAATATGCAGTCCTTGTTGTTACTTTTATGTGAGAATCGAAGGACATATCCTGATCAAAAATAACACCCAGATTCCTTACTGTGGTGCTGGAGGACAACACAACATCATCCAGAGTAACAATGTCTTTAGCTATTGAGTTTCGGAGGCCTTTGGGGCCAAGTACAATAACTTCAGTTTTATCTGAGTTTAACATCAGAAAATTGCAGGTCATCCAGCTTTTTATTTCCTTAATGCACATTTGAAGTTTATCTACCTGATGGGTTTCATCTGGTTTGATCGATAAATATAATTGTGTATCATCAGCATAACAATGAAAATGTATGGAGTGCTTCCTTATAATATTTCCTAAGGGAAGCATATATAAGGAGAATAGAATCGGTCCAAGGACAGAGCCCTGTGGGACTCCGTGATTAACTTTAGTGTGCATGGAGGATTTGTCGTTAACATGTACAAACTGAGATCTATCTGATAAATATGACTTAAACCAGCTCAGTGCGGTTCCTTTAATGCCGATCAGATGCTCTAGTCTGTGTAGCAGGATGTGATGGTCAATAGTGTCGAAGGCAGCACTAAGATCTAGTAAGACAAGCACAGAGACAAGTCCTTTGTCTGAAGCTATTAGAAGGTCGTTGGTAATTTTTATCAGTGCTGTCTCAGTGCTATGATTCGCTCTAAATCCTGACTGGAAGTCCTCAAGTAACTCATTATTATGTAGAAAGTCGCACAACTGATTGGCAACTAATTTCTCGAGGATCTTAGAGAGAAAAGGAAGGTTAGATATAGGTCTATACTTGGCTAGTACCTAAGGATCAAGACTGGGCTTTTTAAGAAGAGGTTTAATTACAGCTACTTTAAAAGACTGTGGTACATAACCTGCTGATAAAGACATGTTAATCATATCTAATACAGGAGTGTCAACTAAAGGTAACACTTCTTTGAGTAACCTAGTTGGAATAGAGTCTAGGAGACAAGTAGAAGGCTTTGATGCTGAAATAGTAGAGTTTAATTTGTTAAGGTCGACCGGAGAAAAGCAGTCCAAGAATATATCAGGTCGTACAGTTGTTTCTAAGGTTCCTGAGTTTGAAGAAAAATTGGTGCTGGTCGAGTTGATTTTGTCTCTAATAGTTATAATTTTGTCATTAAAGAAGGTCATGAAGTTGTTACTACTGAGGGTTATAGGAATACATGGCTCAATAGAGCTGTGGCTCTCTGTCAGCCTGGCTACAGTGCTGAAAAGAAATCTAGGATTGTTCTTATTCTCCTCTATTAAAGATGAGTAATAGGCTGCTCTGGCATTACGGAGGGCCTTCCTATATGTCTTTAGACTTTCATGCCAAGCTAAGTGAGATTCCTCCAATTTAGTAGAGCGCCATTTACTTTCTAATTTTCGCGATATTTGTTTTAGTTCACGGGTTTGTGAGTTATACCACGGAGCTAACTTCCTCTGTTTTATTTTCTTCTTTTTTAACGGAGCAACAGAGTCGAGTGTTTTTCTTAGTGAGCCTGCAACACTGTCAACAAAATGGTCAATTTCAGAGAAACTAACGTTAGTGCAGGAATCTTGAATATTAGGATAAGGCATTAAAGTAAATGCAGATGGAATCGCTTCCTTAAATTTAGTTACAGCACTATCAGATAAACATCTAGTGTAGAAACTTTTGCCCAGAGGTGAGTAGTCCTGTAATATGAATTCAAAAGTTATTAAATAATGGTCTGATAAAATAGGATTCTGTGAAAAGACTATTAAGTCATTGATTTCCACACCATAAGCCAAAACAAGGTCGAGGGTGTGATTAAAACAGTGAGTAGGTTTATGTACACACTGACTAAAACCAATCGAATCTAATAGAGAGATAAACGCGGTACTAAGGCTATCATTAACAACATCCACATGAATATTAAAATCTCCTACAATGATTACTTTGTCAGTTTTAAGGACTAAATTTGATAGAAACACTGAGAATTCAGACAGAAATTCAGAGTAGGGACCGGGAGCCCGGTACACTATAACGAGTATAATCGGCTGCACAGTTTTCCAGGTTGAATGTGAAAGACTAAGAACAAGACTTTCAAATGAATTATAATTTAGTTTAGGTTTAGGGTTTATTAATAGGCCTGAGTCATAAATAGCTGCATCATCATTTATGCATCATCATCATCCTGTATGCTAAACTCATATCCAATATGTTTTCATTTGGGTTTGTTTTGAATTGGTGTGTCTTCCCCCATCTTAGAATAAAGCTCATTTGCGTAAAAAAAATTTCATTGTCTGTGAAGCTCCACACGTTCTGTCTGATGACATCACAAGTCTGCGACTTCCTTCTGTGGTTCCTGGCTCTGACAGAGCAGCTCATTCACAAATATTGACTGAACTTTTCTAGGCCATGATAATAACATGTAGAAATTCTACTTTAGGTGGTGCTCCCCTTTAACTGGCTACACTACTTAAGTAAATGTACACCGTTACATACACCCCTGATCCCAAACTAACAGCACAGATGTGGACTTCAGTTTCTCAAGTCAATGTTTTGATGTTTTGCAAATGATCTTGACAGAAAATAAAATTTACTTGAATATAAAGTATCTTGTCGATGACTCTAATGAATGTCTGTGTCCATTTTATATTTTCAGTTTATAAAGATACAATTTTTCAAATGTTACATCAGATATCACTAATGAACGTAATCAGCAGACGTGAAAAAATGAATGAGCTTGGATGCTTTGTTTTTTTGTTTGCTTACAGTATAGTCTGACAGTAAGGATTTCACTGTTTAAAAGCCACAGCAAGGGGGTTACCATGTACTTTCAACTGAACAGAAACTAATAAATAAATGAATAAGCTATATGTTCTTTTGTTTGATTACAATAATGTCACTGAATATAAATAATCATAATATCAATTCAATGTATTCTCATACTTTTAGAAAGTAGCATTATCAGATGGGTCTTAATACCTTGTGGTTTCCCTTTATAAAGACTGGAGACTTACTGCCCTATGTTGTTGTGAAAAAAGGGACTTGACTTAACTGAGGACTTGACTTGCCTAAGAAAAAATGACTTGCTTGAGACTTCGACCAAGTGTCACATGTCTGTATAACAGGATCCTAATCTACTGAACAAATAATGTCACGTATGCCTTCGGCCAAAGGAAAAGGACTAATAAGAGCAGCTGTCATCACAGCACTCATCCTACAGACACAGATGACTGCACAAGACTTGATTAGTCGACCTATGATAACCACTGAGTGTGCTTTTGCTCACACGGAGCCGAGCTGGGCCACGACATAATGATATGAAACATGATAATCAGCAACTGTGCCACATCCACTCACTCATGTTGGGGCTGAGTTCTGCATGCTGGCTAATAATAGACAAACTTCAGAAAATAGAATAGAATAGAATTACTTTAATGATCCCAGACTGGGAAATTATTTTGTTACAGCATTAGTGGGTCAGCAATGTGTGTGTGAAGCCATATCTGAGGATCGTCATGTGTGAGTAGTTCTGTTCTGTCCTGCAGAAAAACACTGAAATAATTGTTTTTTGAGCCAAGGAAAAACGATCAAAAGTCAGCACCCAACTTCAAACAGTAATGCTAAAAACCATGAACCAAGCCAGAAACGTAGATGTAATCATGGACTCAGACCTGAACTTCAACAGCCGCAGAATAGAAAATAAATACTTTATTGATCCCAAGCTGGGAAATTGCAGACAAAATTGCAAACAATTCCGAAGTCAGCCTACTATCACCTAAAGAATATATCCAGGAACAAAGGACTCATGTGTGAGCAGGACTTAGAAAAACTTGTCCATGCATTTGTCTTCAGCAGGCTCGACTACTGGAACAGTGTCTTTACAGATCTCCCTAAAAAGTCCTTTAGACAGCTGCAGTTAATCCAGAACGCTGCTGCTCAAGTTCTCACTAAGACCACAAAAGTCCATCATATCACTCCAGTACTGTCTGTCAAAGGACTAAACATGGGACAGGTCTGCTCTGTGTCCCCAGAGTCAGAACTAAACATGGGACAGGCCTGCTCCGTGTCCCCAGAGTCAGAACTAAACATGGGACAGGCCCTCTCTGTGTCCCCAGAGTCAGAACTAAACATGGGACAGGTCTGCTCCGTGTCCCCAGAGTCAGGACTAAACATGGGACAGGCCTGCTCTGTGTCCCCAGAGTCAGGAATAAACATGGGACGGGTCTGATCTGTGTCCCCAGAGTCAGGACTAAACATGGGACAGGCCTGCTCTGTGTCCCCAGAGTCAGGACTAAACATGGGACAGGCCTGCTCTGTGTCCCCAGAGTCAGAACTAAACATGGGACAGGCCTGCTCTGTGTCCCCAGAGTCAGGACTAAACATGGGACAGGTCTGCTCCGTGTCCCCAGAGTCAGGACTGAACATGGGACAGGTCTGCTCTGTGTCCCCAGAGTCGGGACTAAACATGGGACAGGTCTGCTCTGTGTCCCCAGAGTCAGGACTAAACATGGGACAGGCCTGCTCTGTGTCCCCAGAGTCAGGACTAAACATGGGACAGGTCTGCTCTGTGTCCCAAGAGTCAGGACTAAACATGGGACAGGTCTGCTCCGTGTCCCCAGAGTCAGGTCTGAACATGGGACAGGTCTGCTCCGTGTCCCCAGAGTCAGGACTGAACATGGGACAGGTCTGCTCCGTGTCCCCAGAGTCAGGACTAAACATGGGACAGGCCTGCTCTGTGTCCCCAGAGTCAGGACTAAACATGGGACAGGCCTGCTCTGTGTCCCCAGAGTCAGGACTAAACATAGGACAGGTCTGCTCTGTGTCCCCAGAGTCAGGACTAAACATGGGACAGGTCTGCTCTGTGTCCCCAGAGTCAGGACTAAACATGGGACAGGCCTGCTCTGTGTCCCCAGTCAGGACTAATCAAAACTTCCAGAAAACGGCAACTCTCAGCTCTTTTAAATCAAGACTAAAGACTTTTAGCCGCTGCTTTTCAGTAAACTGCACTGTAACAATATTTTATGTTTTAAATTACCTTTATGTGTTTTAAATCTTTTATGTTTTAGATGTTTTATATGACCTTTTGTGTGTTTTAAATCTTTTATGTTTTAGATGTTTTACATGATCTTTTATATGTTTTCCCCGATGCTTTTAATATTTTATGTAGAGCACAATAAATGTCCGTGTTGTTGAATTGTGCTGTACAAATAAACTTGCCTTGCCTACTTCATACCTAAACGTATTCCCTGATATTTGTGTGGTATCAACACTGGGCGGCAGCGACTCAGAATCTCACTTTACGATATTTTTGTACATTTTGGTTTTGCTGAATGAATTAAGAGGTACAGTGCCATATGCAGTAAAATGTCTTCATTGTTTAAGTTTGATTAGGAATATTTATCCTTCAACATGAATTGAACATGACACACCCACGTCTAACTATGACTGGGTGTAAAGTTTACCATACCTCTATATCCATAATACACGTCCTATTTTTCCATTTATAAATCTAAATCCGACCCTAACAAATTGATAAGTGAAATTAGAACTAAAGCCAGCACATCATCACTGTACTACGTTGATTTGTTGGAATTGCCTATTAAGCAAAAGTGCAAGGCAGTAGGTATACACAAAGCACCATATGAACTTACAGTAATCGTTCTATATAATGTAGTAGGATATAAATTAGATTTGCCCCTCCACAGCCTGCAACAGGGTTTCCTTCGCATTTTCCACTCAAATTCAAGCACTTTTCCAATACAGCTGGGGTTAATTATGTTTGCATATAAAATAGTGATTATTGCACTTCACATTAAATTAGTTAACAGTTGATACAAGACTGCGTGACAATTTCTGAAATGTTGTGTCATTCCCCGGGCGTGTTGACACTGTTTTGCCCTCAAGTCAACAAGTGTTAAATGCAGGCGCTGCACAAAGGCTCGGGCCTGGAGATCACCCTGAGTGCAACGCATTTTTGAAAATCCAGTTAACCTTTGACGTTTGCAGCTAAATGTCCCTTATGTCACAATTCCTCTGTGATTTTGATTGGAGAAATTCAGTGAAAATGACTGTTGGGGTCTCTACCGATTACAACCATGGCTCACTAGTAATAGACTAGAGGGAGCATCACATTAGCCCGCTAACATGATTTGAGACCGTACCTCCTTAATAGAGCCATAGGGCGCTCAGTACAGTATGTGACATGTCAATGAGGTTTAGGACTCCTTACAGCGTGCTCACAGAAGCAAAGACATTTTACATCTGAACACGTAGACTACTTATATAGTTGGAGCATTACTTAAGCAGTTCACTGGCATAATAAAGTGGTGCCTTTGACAAACACTGCCCTACATCCTACTACAAAACTAGTCCACAGTTGTATAATATACAAAATTTTATTACAAAAATGCTTTTGTTCTACATGAAGGATTTCCACATTAAAAATGGCTTCAAACATTTTTAATTAAACTACAGATAACTCTTGGTAGTAAAATGACAGTGAAGAAAAAGCACCACTAAACAGAAACCATAAGCAGTGCTTGCAGAAACAATACATTTTTAAAACGGATTTGCTGCTGTCCACTGCTTGTACATGTTACAGTCCATTGTATTTTCACAGGAAAAAGGAATATCTAGCTGCCTGTTTAGATAGCAACGAGGATCTAAGATGTAACAAACTCGAGTTCAGCAGAAAAACTGTTTAAAAATTAAAAAAAAAAGTTTTATTAGGGGACTAAGTGACAAAATAAAAACTAAATCCCTGAATTTGAAAAAGGAATACAGGTCTGGTATCCTAGAGGCAGACCGACAGGGACAGCAGGCTATAATGTTGGAATCATCCACACAAAAAAAGTTAATCTGAACAATGAATTGCAAAATTCACATCCTTTAACATATAAACTGCTTAATCGTCATCGTCATCATCATCGTCATCTTCCTCATCATCGTCATCTTCCTCGTCGTCGTCATCGTCATCATCAACTGGTTCTGGTTTCTTGGCAGCGGGCCTGCCTGGGCCACTCTTCTTACCAGCATCACTCTTTACTGAGCCACTTTTGGCTTTGTAGGCAGCAACATCCTAAAAAGAGAAATGGACGTCACTTCCTGGAACAACTGTCAATACAGTCCGTCTTTCAGTGTACAAACATTGACTTCTTTAACATGAAGTCACTTTTCTGTGGTGGCACTACACAAAAATACTGGGTAACAGGTGAATACCTTCTCATATTTCTCCTTCAGTTTGCCAGCCTTGGCCTCATAGGGAGCTTTGTCTTTGGAAGTTTGTGTAGACCACAGCTCTCCAAGCTTCTTGGCGATGTCACCGATTGAGATACCAGGATTCTCCTCCTTGATCCTGGGACGGTGATCGGAGCAGAAGACGAAGAAAGCAGAACTGGAGAGAAAATGGAATAAATGAACACCAGAAAGCACCAGAGTTCATTCCTGCATTGAAGTAGTCTCTTAATTTAATTCTAAACCCCAGGGTGGTGGAGACTTACGGGGGCCTTTTAGGTGCATTAGGGTCCTTCTTCTTCTTGCCCTTGCCCATGGCACCTTTTGGGGGGATGTAAGTTTTCATCTCTCTGTCATACCGAACCTTGTCGTTCTTAGCCATGTCCTCAAACTTCACCTTTTCCTTGGCTGACATGGTCTACAGAAGGAAGCAAAGTTCAACAAATGCCCTTTAAAGAATTGTTACTTCCAGAAGTCTTCATGTACAGGGTCTCCACAGACAGCTACATCTTGGAAGATTACCAATTGTATTGCTTATTGCAATATGGTTAGGACGATCGAGTAAATCATTCTCATTGAAATTTTTTCTTAAATCATGGTGGTTTTTGAAGGACCTGTATCAAACAAGTCTGTAGAATAACATTTGTAGGCCATAACATGTCTCGAGCACAACATTTAATTTGGTATTTTGGTACATTGTACCTTTAACAATGCCTCCAATCCATATCAATCTTGATTAACTGTTGTGCTTCAGTCCTTATGTGGGGATATCCTCTCGTTTTACCGTAAGCAATGTTCCGTTTAAGATTAAGACTGCAGGGAATGAGTAGCAACACCAAAACAGTTCTATCTCCTTCTCCATTATCTATCCATTTGATTACATGTCTCTGGTTTGCTGAGGAGGGGGCTCACTTTACTTTTACAGCCCGAGAGCTTCCGTTGACATTTAATCCTACATTGTTGCATTTAACGCTGAATCAAAAATTAAGGGTTTTATGGAATTGGACTTTTTTTTTTAATTGTATGATATTGACGAAAGCTTACCTTCCATCTCTCAGAGCATTTCTTGGAAAACTCCGCAAATCCTACAGAGGTCCCTGGGTGTTTCTTTTTGTGCTCTTCACGGCAGGTCGCAACAAAGAAAGCATAGGAGGAGGTCTTTCCTCTTGGCTTATTTGGATCCTTTGCCATAGCTGCAACTGATCTAGTAACAAAGGCAAAAAACATCACATGACACAACGACGCCGTTAAGTGCTAAAGGGGAAAAGTACACTGTAAATGTTATAGGCCCAACAGTTACTCTAGTCCGTATCTGCACAATGGCCAAACTTCCGTGAACATACACGTGTTAACTTTAAGTTTGGTAACGCTAAGTTAACAGTCGTCGTTATTGTTGAAAGTAACGTTATATAAAACAGGGCTCGCCGACGCCCGCGGGTGTTTAAAGGCTTTAATCGGATTTCTACTTGTCTGGGACAAAAAGACGCGACTCCATTTTGCATCTTCCCGCCTAAACCAAACTGCGCCAAAAGCTTACTCAATAGAAGTAATATAAGATAATTGTTTCCATCTCAAGAGTGCTGTGTTTCCTTTCACTACAGAACGAATAACCACTACGGTGAGTCCGGCCGGTGGTGTGCGCAAACTTTGACTGTGGAAGCTACAGCCGTGCAACGCTAGCAGGCTAAGCTACCAAACCAAATGGCGTTTGAACTGCATGTTGCGCACACAGCAATAGCCTCGCGGTTACGTTTCACTACATGTTTCACAATGTCGGCAGAGGCAAAAACTTCGCCGTTTTGTAATTTTAAATTGACCACAATGAGACTCTCACCCTGAACATTACAGGCAACTGCATTATCTAACGTTAATGTTAACTTACGCCGACATTCAAACGACTTAATTCGGCAATAGTTTTTGGCTGGAAACGTTAAATATGCACAAATAGTTAATTCGTCGGATATATTACGCCAAGCTACCATCAAAACAACGAAGACTTTCAATAACGAAATTAGCTAATCACAATTACAAAACCGGCGCAGACTTACCTGTTCTCACCAAGACAAATTGTAAACGACTGAATGAGGACAAAAGCTCGACTGTTTTGTCACTAACTGCAAAGCCGCTCTAACTTGACTAGAAGTACTTCGGCGACTCCTCCCCCTCATCAGCCGATAGGCCAGATTTAAGCATTTTCATTTGAATGTAGGGCACAAGAAAGACGCGCCGCTGTGATTGGTTGCATTATGCGCGAGTATGTGCCATCATGTTTGTGTGCATTGTTTGTTCGCTGATTGGTTGGACTGGGCTTTTAAACGTACGGCGCCAAAAGTCCTTTGTTTGCTTCGAAGCCTTCGAGTCAATAATATATGTTTGTCTGCTTATGTGTGGTCTGGCCGGGCTCGGGTTTAACCGTTTGTTTTCTAGACCACACTGACACAGAAACACAAATCAGGATCCCTCCTATTTCTTCTCATTCAACAAGCTCCCTTACAAAGAGGCGATGTGAGGTCAGGGCAAAACACAGACTGCTCATATGTTTTTCACTGGCACGGATGATTCCAATAAAATGAAAATAGCACTTCCGGATTTAGCTTTCCCCTTCAAAATACAACTTCAATGGCTATTTGCACCTAATAGGGGAGGGAGAAATTCCATTAATACAAATAATGATAATTATTAACGACCACGATTTAGCATGTTGACTATACATTTATTATATTATATTGAGTACATACTAAAAAAACAATGAAATAATGTCTGCCATAAATTATACGGTAAGTGACACAAACAACAAATATCAAATGTAGGCATTTTCCTATTAAAGCCCTTTATCAAACACATCTATGGATCTTTGTTTATGATCCTGCGTTGTTTTTTCATCATCGGCTGACTTCTACTTAGTAGGCTCTTCTTTCTTTGCTCTGTATTATGAATCATTTCCTGACTTTTAAGATCTTTAGGGTTGATGGTTTTTGCATTGCGATGATCTCCTGAGTGGATGCTGGATAATGGAGGAGCTTTTACTTAACTGACCATATTCCTGGTACTAATTGTAATGTGTGTGTACCATCGACAGCTGGATTTTGAATGCACTAAAAGGTGCAAGAAAAGGATGTGTTTTAATAAAATGGCAGTTTATAGATAATCTCTACAATCATCAGTGAGTGAATGACTGTGGTTGTGCATTCAGGTAGGTGCTAGCAACACACACACACACACACACATTAAATATGAATGCAATCATTAAACTACAGAAAGGCCCTAGTAGAAAAATTACATACATAACACATATTAATATTTTTGAAGATAACTTTTCAACCAGCAGATACAGAACAACAACTTAAACAAAATCATGAAAATGTCTAAATGTAATTCAGAAAGCAGCTTTGGAAGCAATCGTGGGATTGGTCACAGGTACATCATGCACCCTTAGACAAGAGCGTGCATGGACAAGCTTCCATGAATGAAAAAAAGATGTTGATCCACTCAAGAGGGGGTTTTCTCCAGCCCGGAGAACCTCCTCCAAATCCTTGTACATATGGAAGATGTAACTCGGCGACATTTATTTATCCTAGGATATATTCTAATAGAAACAAAATAATAATGAATAGTTATATTACACCGACCCACACACACACACACACACACACACACACACACACACACACACACACACACACACACACACACACACACACACACACACACACACACACACAGTTCTTGAGCCTGGAGCATGGGTGCAGATTCAAAACATGAACCTCCCAACAAACACCCTAAATGATTCGAAATTGAAGAAATGTTTTTCAGACTTCCCATTCTTCCCATTTTAGATTCCCATCTAAACAGAATTGATTGAAATGGTGAAAGGAATAATGTTTGACAAACATATTTCTGACTCCACGTTCATCTCTGCTCTGCTCCTCTACCACACAAATGAACGGGGAGTTTCTTACACAGACGCTGATGATCAGCAGGCTTTAAAAAAAGGCTTCGTATACATATCAGTGAATCATGCAGAAAGTAGTCCCCTACACTGGGAGAGGAGGAAGATGGGGAGAAGAACTGGGGCTGAGGAGACTTTACATGAAGACCCTTAAAATGATGATTTACTAATATAACAGTTCAGTAAATGATGATTTACTAATATAACAGTTCAGTAAAATGATGATTTACTAATATAACAGTTCAGTAAAATGATGATTTACTAATATAACAGTTCAGTAAATGATGATTTACTAATATAACAGTTCAGTAAAATGATGATTTACTAATATAACAGTTCAGTAAAATGATGATTTACTAATATGACAGTTCAGTAAAATGATGATTTACTAATATAACAGTTCAGTAAAATGATGATTTACTAATATAAAAGTTCAGTAAAATGATGATTTACTAATATAAAAGTTCAGTAAATGATGATTTACTAATATAACAGTTCAGTAAATGATGATTTACTAATATAACAGTTAAAATGATGATTTACTAATATAACAGTTCAGTAAAATGATGATTTACTAATATAACCGTTCAGTAAATGATGATTTACTAATATAACAGTTCAGTAAAATGATGATTTACTAATATAACAGTTCAGTAAAATGATGATTTACTAATATAACAGTTCAGTAAATGATGATTTACTAATATAACAGTTCAGTAAATGATGATTTACTAATATAACAGTTAAAATGATGATTTACTAATATAACAGTTCAGTAAATGATGATTTACTAATATAACAGTTAAAATGATGATTTACTAATATAACAGTTCAGTAAAATGATGATTCACTAATATAACAGTTAAAATGATGATTTACTAATATAACAGTTCAGTAAATGATGATTTACTAATATAACAGTTATAATAGTCCATAGCCTGGAGGATGGCTCAGCGCATGTTCTTTTTCTGTCCATAAAAACATTTGTTGGAGTTGCTCAGGGGGGATTAGGTGCAGCAAAATTTTTAAAGCTATCGATAAAAAGAAAATTAACAAAATATATCTGTATTTATTTAACATTACTTCTTAGTGGAGTTTGGGTCTCTTTTAACCATTTCCTGGTCGTTTACTTTGTCATGGTTGATCATAGGGTGTTGGTCTCATACAGTGGGAATACATGCACTTACACCTGTATATATATAATAACTACTGTCAGTTTTCTACATCGGGCTGCTATTTAAATGAACCCAGTTGGAGTGGGTGGAGGGTGATCTATCTGAGCTGGGGGTCCGACCTCGAAACCATTGTGTGTTCTCATGCATACAGTAGATGGGTTCTCTTTCTGGAGTGGCTGCAGACGAGTGGAAAATACATGTCAAAGAAAAACATCAGCAACATCTTTCTCCTTTTGTTGTGGCAAATGGTTTGCTGCAAATCCACTCCCCACTAAATTAAGCACTCCAAGTCAACCGCAACCATTAAGGTCTTACAGCACCACAAGCTATGGACTAATATGAAGCTGAACATTCTCTTTCTAAAACATAATAACAATAAGCCATAGAAATGCAAGAATGATATCTTTTACGGGACACATTTCTCATAAGCTAGAGCATTGGTTCTACATGTAGCACTTGCTTCCTGAGAGTTCTATGAGAAGATCAAGACCACTACCACTATTTGTGCTGTAGGCTACAGAGCTGGGGTTAGCTTAGCTTAGCCACAAACTAAGCCTCAGGGGGGGAAAATGCATGTAGTTGAATTCAAGTTTCTTGGAAAAGTGTTGTGGGAAAACTAAACCTTTCAGCTTCGTTGAGCAGGAATATGTGGCAGAGCAGTTAATGGATTGCATTAAATGGTATAGGTGTACCTAATGAAGGAGTACTCATCCACAGTCAGTGTATTACTGTAACTAGGTGGCAGTTGGCCCCCTGCACACCCCCAGTTTTAAGAAGAGGGCAGAACGACGGGCACAGAAGGTGAGCAATGTATGAATGTGGACAGGGACAGAGTTTACACATTTAAAACATGCGATATCAGTTTAAGACTTTCCTAACCATCAGACAGCCCTGTTAAAGCTTTAATTAGTTTGTTCATTTTTTTAGGATAGATAGACATGTTGTTGTTGTTTGTTTATGATTGATAGACATGATGGTGTTGTTTGCTTATGATTGATAGACATGTTGTTGTTGTTGTTTTATGCATTGTTGCTGTATGTTGTCCTGTTGTGTGTATGTACTGTCGGCTCTGGTGAGTTACTGCCTGTATGTGATGCACATGGGCTATTCCTATTATGTGTACCTGTTTGATGCTGACTCTTGTTTGTCCTGCATGCTTTATAGAATAGAATTATAGAATAGAATAGAATTACTTTAATGATCCCAGATTGGAAAATTCTTTTGTAACAGCAGTAGTGGCTCAGTTTATGTATTTCATGCCGTGAACTATAGCATATCTACAGGATATGTGGTTATGATTAATGTTTTACCAGAACGTGTTGTTCTTATCTAAGTTAATGTGTTGTGTTTAAACCCTTCGTGTTATTTTGTTTTTTAGAGAGACTATTGTTACATCTGGACAGGGACTGCAGAAGGAAACTAGCCTTCTGGCAAAATCAGGTATATTTACAGAAATGTTTATTAATATGCACTGACCCTGTCAAATAAATATAAATGAATAAATACATGCAAAAAAATAATTTTACCTCACCAACACAAGATTTGCTGGTGCACCACTGCCTTGACCCGTTAGTTTGTGTTATTGTGTGAATGTGGTATTTTAAAGGGTTAGGAACAAATAAAACGTACAAAATAACCGGTGGAGGGAGTGGTAGACCAGCAGCTTCTGTGTTCTGGGAGGTAAAATGGCTGTTTTCGTCACAGGAGGCCAGTGGCTTTGAAAGTGCCTTCAGTTTCCTCTGCATGAACTTCTGATGTCAAAGTTAAGCTGTGAAAATATGCTGAATACAGCATACACTTCAACTAATGTTTATTTATTTGTTTAGATGGGCCACAATATTGATTTTTATGTATATAAATGTATATTTGGTTCCTTTTCAACACTGTCCCCTATTGGGATTCTTCAGGCCCCCCCTCCTTACTCAGGACATATTGAGGAAACGAATTGGGTTCAGTTTGCTTCTGATGACATGTGTTCAAGCTTTTTCAGAAAATGACTGGACTGGCTGTGGAGCTGGCTGAGCAGGAGGCCATATGGCGCCGGCCGCACTCCAGTGCAGTAGGTGGCGGCATAGACGTTTGCGACCCATTAGAGGAAAGAAGAAGTGTCCGGTCTCTCTCTCTCTACTCTGTTAGCAGTATCCTCAGTTGTTGCCTAAATCTTACTGCTGCTGTCAAGAAAACGGCAGAAAAAGAAGGCTCCTGGGAGCAAACGGAGAAGACCGAGAGGGGCTGCGGACACACACCGGGTGAACACTGTCCACCGGGGAAACACAGAGGGACCGTGTCCACCCCCCCTAACGTTAGACTGACAGCGGAGACAGGATGACTGAAGCCGAGCTGGACGGCAGCACGCTCTGCCTCTTCGATGTTGACGGCACGCTCACGGCCGCGAGACAGGTAGTAACAAAAGCTTTCGCGGTTTAGTTTACGGCAGGAGGCGCGCGCGCGCACCCACACGAATACGCACACACACACACAAAAAAGTCTGCTAAGGCTACGTTTTGTTAGCGCGACTTCCGGCTCCACGTAGTTATTGTGGTTCTTGCCATTCCGTAGAAACTTGTACTGTGAAATAGGTTCCACCCTTGAACATGAGCTGATATGTGGTCAGAGTAATACCAACCACCACGTGAGAGCTTATATGTTTGTGTGTGCTGGACACACTGTTTTTTGTGACATTGGCTGCCACCGGGAGGAGCAAAGTTTTTTTTTTCTTCCAAACTTTATTTAGAACAATTCAGTACATTACAACTTCTCGTAGGAATATTGAACTTTCAATCCTCAAAAACATTACAAACTTATTCAAAACGGCAAGGCTCCATTGACAATAAAACAAGGTACATACATAAATACATATAAATAGAATACATAGTACTTATAAAATAAAGTCAAAACAGTTTAGTTTCAATTAGTGGACACAGCGGGGCAGTGCTTAAAAATGTCATATCATTTCTGTGCGTTCCTTTCATTTCTCAATTTTAGAGATTTTACATGTATTTTGAAATCATTTAGGAAAAAAAAATGTAATTGGGGGAGGATTTCAGAGTTTTACTTTTTGGATGAAATGTTTGACCTGACAGAGAATAACATTACAACAGAGTTTATTGTTTTTGTTGTGCAGTATCTACTGAATTAGTATTATACTGAATGTGACATTGTCTCTAGAGATAGAAGCTGGAAATGATGAGATATTTAGTTTGATCCATTTGTGGATGTTCAGCCAAAATGTCTGTATCACCCTACATGAGAAAATCTGTGGTCCGTCTCAACATCACTTTCACAAAGTGAGCACATATCATCGTCAATATTAAAGAGTAAAGTCATTCTTTGGAAGGATAACTGTGGTTCATAATCTTGAAGTGTCTTCCTATCATTTCGGGGGGGGGGGGGGGGGGTGTATTATGTACATAGTTGCATAATCACATGTGCACAAATCATTTTCTATGAATCACAAATTATGAAACACTATTTTTATCACTTCATTTTCTAATGATCTGGGGCCGTAGTCCCAAAACATTTGATGTTTTTTTAGCTAAGAGTTCTCCTAAGCATTACTTAAAGTTCTTCGTTCAGCCTCTCAGACCAACTTTTCCTAAACTAAGACCAGAGGGAGGGGTTGACCTCGTTGCTATGGATGACATCATGTTCATCCCTTCTATGCCCACAGTGATTGGCTGAGAGGGATTGAGTCCCTAAGAGTGAATTTATGATAGAAACACTTCAATGGGGAAGTGAATGAACTGCAGCACTATGTGGGGTCTGGATAGAACATTTATCGTCTGGAGCAAAATCCTCCTGAGCGACAGCTGAGAGACGCCAAGATGATCTGCGTTTACAGCTGCTTTTTTCCCGTGGTTAAATAGCGGAGAGTTGTACCAACTTTAATCTGCGGTGATATTGGTTGGTAGTGACGTCATCCCTGACCAACTCTACCACGTTCATAATGGCATCTCCATTAAGGCCATACCGTTTTAAAGCTCACTATCATTGAATCTCTACAAAATGTTGACAGCTGCAGCCATGTTAGGTCTTTCCTGATTTACTGATTGATTTAGGAGTCCTCGTTCTTATAGATTTAGGAGCTACTTTTAACGCTAAAATGCTTAATGAAATACTCTGATCTTAAAAGGTTAGGAGGCCTTAAATTAGGAGTGAAAGTTACTCCTAAATCAGCAAGTTAAGAGCTACTCTTAGCTTTAAGATGTTTTGTGAATATGGCCCCGGCCCCAGACCATTGTAGTTATTCACAATAAAATTTAACCCACTCAATATTTTGTTTTGCTGCTTCAATAAGATGGTTTCATGAACTGATTGAAAATCCTGGGTCAACAGGACCCCCTGAGAACCATATTTGTGAAAAGTTTTCATGATTGACTTTTCCCTGTGACCTTAAACTTTTACCACCAAATTCAAATCGGTCCATCTTTGAGTCTTTAAGTGGGTGGTTGAGCCAAGGGTGGTTCCCTTGAGGCTTTCCTGAGATATTGCGAGGCAAAAAAAGGTTCTGAGGTTACAGTGAACTTGACCTTTGGCCAGTGGAGGTTAGAAATATGACCACATGGAATTTGAGTGATGGGACATGTCCTGTGCAGCAATAAAAAGCCTGCAAACAAGGACAAACATGTGAATACATAATTCTGAGCCCCTTTATTTTCACAAAGCTTTACATTTAAATCAAATATGCTTGCATTGCAAAGCCATGTTCCAGGCAAATTTCCTAAATCACATACCTCATTTATTTCAAAGAGCACTGGCCATCTTTCCCCAGTACCATGGGTGTGTCACGTATGCAAACATCTTTTCCATCCTCATCCTCCCCACCTCTCTGTTATTCCTCTTTTTAGCATCTGAAAGAAGGTCCACGCTCAGTTTCTCAAGGCTCATTTCAGATTCTCCAGTAGGATAAGAGGGGCAGAAGTTCAAATCAGACAGCCTTGTTTTTTTGCCCTCTGGAGAATTTACCATCTCCTCACGGCGCAGATTTATCTCAGGATCATTTACCTTTTGCTCCTCACTCTCTGAATTAGTTTTAGCTAAAAATGTGGACCTAATAAATCAGAAAATATGTATATTCCTACAATGTTAGCACACAGTACGTGAAAAGTTCTAGATGAATACTCAGTTGACATCAACGCTGTCATACCAAGGAATTTTAAATGACCTAAAAATCAAGTTTAAATAAGTCAAATGTGAATGACCACCTCCAGAAGGAAAAGTACACTTAGAAACAGATGATTATATTATGACCAAAAATAGCAGCGTCTTAAGAAAAAAGGAAACTTAACAGTTTACATGAATCCTGACAGCCGAAATACATGTAGATTGATGACTACTGAATGTAAGTATTATTGCTCTAATTGCTGTGTTTTATACCATCCAGTCAGTAAATGATATAATGTCAGCCGGGATCGGCTCCAGCCCCCGTGACCCCAACTGGGATAAGTGGTTAGAGATAATGGATGTCAGTAAATGTAACGTGTGAATGTGTGTGTTTTCAGCGTGTGACTCCATGCATGGCAGAGTTCCTTGAGAAGCTGAGGACTCGGGTTCCAGTCGGAGTGGTAGGAGGGTCGGACCTCATTAAGATCAAAGAGCAGCTGGGAGATGATGGTGAGCCAGTCCTCTGTAGCTCTGTGAGCCTGTTCGGACCTGCTGTTAATGGCCCATCACAGGTGTTCAGCTCTGTCTGTCTGTTCTCACCTGGCAGCCGCATGTGTCTGCACAGTGACCGCTTTATATGGGAATCACCACCTACATCCTTTCTGTTCAGGAAAGAGATAACCTCCATATTTGAATGAAAAAAGTTTTGTGTGAATTTCCGTTGTTACTCTTATCTCACATAAATCATAACAGAAAGGTGAGATGACTCATGAAAGAGCGATTTCCTACCTTCAGCTTTTCTCTCTCACAAACAGCAGTGTTTGTGTGTAATGTGTTCTGAGTTTCAGATAAATAATGATGTTTACCTGCTGTGATCTGTGCAGCAGAGCAGACAGAAATCCACCTTTAAAAGTGTCTGTGTTCATCTCACTGCTGTGGTTTATCGTCATGATAAGTTCCTGCATATGAAGCCCATTTCCTGATTTCACTGCTTCACAATGAAAGCATCTGAATGCTAAAACACTGGGGGTCTTTTATTGTGAAGAATTTATAGGAAATAAATATGTTTATCCAGGTCACAGCTGCTCCGACTTGTCAATATCAACGGATGATGTTACAATGAAATTACAGGAATATCAGCAGCAATATATCCATATATTCATGAATTCAGGTCCATTTTATTGACCTTAAAATTATTATCATTATAAATGATTATTATTATCCACCTGGGTGGCCTTTGTAAGGCAACAGAGAACGAGCTCCAGAGAGCTGGATAGGTGCAGACGGACACATGGCCAACAGTCTGGTTATAACACCCAGGACTCATGAGTCACTCTCTGTGGTTTCTGTGACACAAGAAATACTTTCAAAATAATAAAGTTTAAAAATACAAGCAGCCAAAAATACACAGAGAGCTACAGGCTCAGATGTTGTGGACACATCACAGTCTGTGAATGAGGACACACTTCCTCTCAGGCAGGGGAGCGTCAGTTGAGTAGGCGGTCCCTGATGTGGACAGAGTCACATCCCTGTTCTCACTACTATCAGAATGTGGACACATGAGGCCTGAACCACCTCTGAATGAGGTTTTTGAGATCCGATCTTTATGCGTCCTGAGTGTTTTCACCTGTACCTGTAGCTGAACACTTGTGATTGGAT
This sequence comes from Echiichthys vipera, assembly GCF_963691815.1. Classification (NCBI taxonomy): domain Eukaryota; kingdom Metazoa; phylum Chordata; class Actinopteri; order Perciformes; family Trachinidae; genus Echiichthys; species Echiichthys vipera. Next base: position 35,556,545 of record NC_139827.1, on the reverse strand, counting down.
CACTCACACCGTATGTTAATACCAGGTGGTAACAGGGTGTGTAATACAGCAGTTCTATATTTAGCTCAAGAATGTCATCAGATTGACTGAGTGTTTTTCTCTCTGTTAATGTGCAGTGATCCACAAAGTGGACTATGTGTTTGCAGAGAATGGTCTTGTGGCCTATAAGAATGGAGAGCTAATCTCTGTCCAGGTAAGACGTATGTGAATGCTTTTAAGCCCTGAGTCAAAGTCTATGTTTGCAGATGAAGATGATCCTAGTTCTGGTCTTGTGGCCTCAGGAGGTTTACTTAGTCTGCTTGCTGTTTGTCAGTCCATCCAGGCTCACATGGGAGAAGAGCTCCTCCAAGATTTCATTAACTTCTGTCTCAACTACATGGCTAAGATCAAACTGCCCAAGAAGAGGTACAGACATATCAGAGAGTCATGATGTCATTATTTATATTTCTCTCTTTTTCGGGTTATCACTTGTTAATCTGATGTACTGGGCACCGAAGGGTGCCTTGAACAGGGTTCCTACGCAGTCTGGAAGAGTCTGGAATTTAGGTTGAGTCATTTCCATGTCTGGATCAGTTTGGAAAAAGGGAAAAGAGTTGGAAAAATGTTTCCAGACTATTATCTCACTTTCTAAAATAAAATATCTTAATAAATACAAATCAAAACAAGTTTACTACCAACACACTAACACAGCAACACAGCCGACCTGTGGATGATATGAAGCTAATCAAGCTGCTGTAGAATGGGCTAAGGTTACCATGGTTACAATTAGCTGTGCAATTCTCATTTATTGATTTTTTTCCAGACGTGTCATCTACATTTTATTTATAATTTATTATTATTTGATTTATTTACAGTATGTTTACTCTCTACTGTTCCTGTCTGTAGAGTTACAGGTTCACAGTTATTCATTTAATGATCCATCTCTACTGTTCCTGTCTGTAGAGTTACAGGTTCACTTATTCATTTAATGATCCATCTCTACTGTTCCTGTCTGTAGAGTTACAGGTTCACTTATTCATTTAATGATCCATCTCTACTGTTCCTGTCTGTAGAGTTACAGGTTCACTTATTCATTTAATGATCCATCTCTACTGTTCCTGTCTGTAGAGTTACAGGTTCACAGTTATTCATTTAATGATCCATCTCTACTGTTCCTGTCTGTAGAGTTACAGGTTCACTTATTCATTTAATGATCCATCTCTACTGTTCCTGTCTGTAGAGTTACAGGTTCACACTTATTCATTTAATTATCCAGCTCTACTGTTGTAGAGAAAATGTCTTGTAATTACTTTGCAACATAATGGCAGAGATAGTCAGTTTAACATGCGTGATAAAAGTTGGATTTCAGACAAATTTATTTACATAATAAGCATCTAAAACTTTTGGTTCAGATGTTTAATATTGACTGAAAAATCTTCAGAGAAGCCTGGAAAGTTGAGTCGGGAAAAGTCTGGAATTTAGAAATGGAAAATGTGTAGGAATCCTTTTTGAAGCTGTGAAATGTCAATAGTAGTAATGATCTATTCTAGTTTACTTCTGGAGACTGAATTGTAATGTTTTATAGGGGGACATTTGTTGAATTCCGTAATGGCATGTTGAACATCTCCCCGATTGGACGCAGCTGTACACAGGAAGAAAGGAACGAGTTCTACAAGCTGGATCAGGTAGTCACATTCACACTCAAGGCATTTTTTAGGACAAAAAGATAAAGGATCCCCTGACTGTGTGCACTGTGAAAGGGGCTGCAGGCAACTCTGAATACTTGTTTTGACGTGTTCTTCAATCCAGGCTAGTGTGTAAGGGAGAGCAGTGGCAGCTCCAAAGCTCCAAAGAGTCTTCTGCTATTGATTAGTTGTTCCACTCCGCTGACACTTTAGGACGCAATGTGTACATGTTTTCAATGGCTTTTGGTTGCTCTTAGTGGTTTTATTATTTTATAACCTTTTATTTTTTTTTAATTGATCTTATTGATATAAAGGTTTTTATCTATGTTTTAGTGTTTTGCAATTTCCATATATGCTTGTCTTTGTTGTTTTGTTATTTACTCAATATTGTTGCTATTCACTTTAGCTTCTGCAGCACCTTTTAAATGTGTATATATATTTTTTTTTATTATAAAATTGATTTAAAAGGAACAACACACATTGATTAACAAGAGCAACGAAGTCACACATGTAAATGTGGCAGATTTAGCCATGCAGGCTCATTTTCATCTGCAGTCCCTGGCAGGTTGATGACATTTAGGAAAACATTAAAAAACATGCAGGAAACTGCAACACAAAAAAATTGAGACAAGAACACATACTGTAAGCATAACAAATAAAACAACACAAGTGTAAGTTAAAACATAACCCATATGCATGGAAGCAATTGATAAAGCAGCACACAGACAAAATAGAAATGTGTTACATATAGCACATTGATATGCACGAGAATTTAATCACAACAGAAGCACCATGCTCAGATAAGGAGCATGTACAGTATGAGCTCAGATAAGGAGCATGTACAGTATGAGCACAGATAAGGAGCATATACAGTATGAGCACAGATAAGGAGCATGTACAGTATGAGCTCAGATAAGGAGCATGTACAGTATGAGCACAGATAAGGAGCATGTAGAGTATGAGCACAGATAAGGAGCATATACAGTATGAGCACAGATAAGGAGCATATACAGTATGAGCACAGATAAGGAGCATATACAGTATGAGCACAGATAAGGAACATATACAGTATGAGCACAGATAAGGAACATATACAGTATGAGCACAGATAAGGAGCATATACAGTATGAGCACAGATAAGGAACATATACAGTATGAGCACAGATAAGGAGCATATACAGTATGAGCACAGATAAGGAACATATACAGCATGAGCACAGATAAGGAACATGTACAGTACACGCACAGATAAGGAACATATACAGTATGAGCACAGATAAGGAACATGTACAGTACACGCACAGATAAGGAGCATGTACAGTACACGCACAGATAAGGAGCATATACAGTATGAGCATAGATAAGGAACATGTACAGTATGAGCACAGATAAGGAACATGTACAGTATGAGCACAGATAAGGAACATGTACAGTATGAGCACAGATAAGGAGCATGTACAGTATGAGCACAGATAAGGAACATATACAGTATGAGCACAGATAAGGAACATATACAGTATGAGCACAGATAAGGAACATGTACAGTATGAGCACAGATAAGGGACATGTACAGTATGAGCACATAAGGAGCATGTACAGTATGAGCACAGATAAGGAGCATGTACAGTATGAGCACAGATAAGGAGCATGTACAGTATGAGCACAGATAAGGAGCATGTACAGTATGAGCACAGATAAGGAACATGTACAGTATGAGCACAGATAAGGAACATGTACAGTATGAGCACAGATTAGGAACATATACAGTATGAGCACAGATAAGGAACATATACAGTATGAGCACAGATAAGGAACATATACAGTATGAGCACAGATAAGGAACATATACAGTATGAGCACAGATAAGGAACATATACAGTATGAGCACAGATAAGGAACATATACAGTATGAGCACAGATAAGGAACATGTACAGTATGAGCACAGATAAGGAGCATATACAGTATGAGCACAGATAAGGAACATGTACAGTATGAGCACAGATAAGGAACATATACAGTATGAGCACAGATTAGGAACATGTACAGTATGAGCACAGATTAGGAACATGTACAGTATGAGCACAGATAAGGAACATATACAGTATGAGCACAGATTAGGAACATGTACAGTATGAGCACAGATAAGGAGCATGTACAGTATGAGCACATAAGGAACATGTACAGTATGAGCACAGATAAGGAGCATATACAGTATGAGCACAGATAAGGAACATGTACAGTATGAGCACAGATAAGGAGCATGTACAGTATGAGCACAGATAAGGAGCATGTACAGTATGAGCACAGATAAGGAACATGTACAGTATGAGCACATATAAGGAACATGTACAGTATGAGCACAGATAAGGAACATGTACAGTATGAGCACAGATAAGGAGCATGTACAGTATGAGCACAGATAAGGAACATATACAGTATGAGCACAGATAAGGAGCATATACAGTATGAGCACAGATAAGGAACATATACAGTATGAGCACAGATAAGGAGCATATACAGTATGAGCACAGATAAGGAACATATACAGTATGAGCACAGATAAGGAACATGTACAGTATGAGCACAGATAAGGAACATGTACAGTATGAGCACAGATTAAGAACATATACAGTATGAGCACAGATAAGGAACATATACAGTATGAGCACAGATAAGGAACATATACAGTATGAGCACAGATAAGGAACATATACAGTATGAGCACAGATAAGGAGCATGTACAGTATGAGCACAGATAAGGAACATATACAGTATGAGCACAGATTAGGAGCATATACAGTATGAGCACAGATTAAGAACATATACAGTATGAGCACAGATAAGGAGCATGTACAGTATGAGCACAGATAAGGAGCATGTACAGTATGAGCACATAAGGAACATATACAGTATGAGCACAGATAAGGAACATATACAGTATGAGCACAGATAAGGAGCATGTACAGTATGAGCACAGATAAGGAGCATGTACAGTATGAGCACAGATAAGGAACATATACAGTATGAGCACAGATTAGGAGCATATACAGTATGAGCACAGATTAGGAGCATATACAGTATGAGCACAGATTAGGAGCATAAGTGCAAAGACTACAAGTAAACACAAAGTACAAACTACATTCTTTTTTATTTGATTTTGTCTGAGAAAACATACCTGTCACATTGTTTTCAGCATGCTCCTCAGCCCCGGGTTAAACTTTGCCTGTCTTTGCAGTGTGTATCTGTCCCTCACAGGATAGCAAGATTGTGATAGAATGCACATGGAAAATGGTATTTTACGATTCAACTTGTCCTGCGATAAGCTGGTGTCAGGACTGTGATTTTTATTTCCTGTTTTGCTCCATTCAGAAAGAGAAAATCCGAGAGAAGTTTGTGTCCGTATTAAAGGAAGAGTTCAAAGGAAAAGGGTTGTCATTTTCAATCGGTGAGTCCACTGCATTCATGACAATACAGTATTTGCATTTACACTGAATCTGTGTTTGAAGGAAACAGCTCCATATACACAGTGTATACTGTCTCATAAGTGCTGTGGGCAGGCAGTATGAGACGTGAGCTCAGTTGTGTTTCACTGTGATGTAAATCCTTCCCATCTTCTCCGGCTGCCTCTTACCTTTGTTTCTCTGCAGGAGGGCAGATCAGCTTTGATGTGTTTCCTGATGGTTGGGATAAGAGATTCTGTCTGGGCTTTGTTAAGAAGGACAACTACTCAACCATTCACTTCTTTGGAGACAAGACTAAACCTGTGAGTATGCTAACTACCGTGGATGGCTGCAGAACACACACTTCTTTCACAGGTAGAATATCAATAGAACTGTCGGGTGAGAGCAGACAGACAGTTCATCCAGACTACACACTTGGACTGTTAGCTTCAGGTCTACTCACCCTCACCATGTGTACAAAGCACGATTCACAGCTAAAGGCTAGTTCATTTGACCAGTGTGAGTACAACTTCCCGGCCGCGGCCTGGTTGAGAGAGGTGGGCTTTAGCAGAGCACAGATGCACATGTATGGGTACGAGCAAGCACACGTGCACGAGCATGAGCGTTGACGACGGTCCAGGGGCCTCACTTATAAAACTCTGCATAGAATCCTTCCTAAAACATTGCGTTTGTACAAAACCATGAATGCCCCTAATTATTTGTAAACTTTAACCTCCAATAAAATAAAAACTAACCTGGTCCAACTAAATCTGATCCTAATCTAAAACTGATCCTGATTGGATCAACCAGGAAGTAAAGGCATAGTCACTGCATAGTCGGGAGGGGGAGTTCTAACCCACGGAGCATGTGCAGATGCGAAAACCCAATAGTAAGCCGGGATGGCTGTTTACATGAATGTATAATCAGTTAGTGTCAGTGAAGCAGATCTCTAGGTCTGTTAACTGTGTTATGCGAACTCCAATTTTACCCGGGGTACGGTGTTTACATGGTGTTTGAGAAACCGGAGTATGACCTTAACCTGAATATAATCTGTTTTTTAAACTGCATGTAAACGCACTGAATGATCCAGTTCATCCATAACAATCTGATGGATTACACTCTGTGTGTGTGTGTGTGTGTGTGTGTGTGTGTGTGTGTGTGTGTGTGTGTGTGTGTGTGTGTGTGTGTGTGTGTGTGTGTGTGTGTGTGTGTGTGTGTGTGTGTGTGTGTGTGTGTGTGTGTGTGTGTGTGTGTGTGTGTGTGTGTGTGTGTGTGTGTGTGTGTGTGTGTGTGTGTGTGTGTGTGTGTGTGTGTGTGTGTGTGTGTGTGTGTGTGTGTGTGTGTGTGTGTTAGGGGGGAAACGACTATGAGATCTACTGCGACCCTCGGACCGTCGGCCATGAAGTCTCCAGTCCAGAGGAAACCCAAAAACTTTGTGAGCAGCTCTTCTTCTCATGAGAGTGAGGCAGAAGCATTTACTGTCGGCTCACATGGTTTTCACAAGAGACGCTTCTGCTGGACGTCTTATTCCACTGACAGGATCTTATCTGAGGGTTTATTACAACAAGAATTCTTGAATGCAGTGTAAGCCGGTGTCTTTGGTGTCATGGAGTGGGACGCAGACTCCCTGACAAATGAGACCATGGGTTTCTGTGTATTTTTGACTGGGTTTTGAAGAGCTTTCAGGTCTTTAAAGCTGAAGTCAGTAACTTTTGATGAAAAATACGTTGTTGTTTGTTGATATCTGTTTGAAAAAGTCAAGTCTTTACCTCTCTGTCTGCTCCTGATGTCATCTGCTAGATTCCACCGAGCCTGAAGAAAAACAACCAGTCAGAGCCGAGGAGTCTCTGACGCAGATTCAGTGTCTGCTCTCTGTGTCAGAGACTCCTCTTAACTGAGGTTCCGTCCACATGCAGACGCCTTTTCCTGTAACCGCACAACTTTAGTATCGTTTTGTCCGACCATCCACACCAGGAGAGAGACGGACCCAGAGACTGTTTACTGAACTGGACTCTGAGCCACATGCATGGGAATGAATGAGGCCCAGCACAGATTTCTCCCTTTTCCCTGATGCTCTGAATAAGGAGCTAAACTGCTCTAGGCTCTGTTTCTAAATCCAGTTCTAAGAAGCTGTGAAAAGTCTCTAAATGTAGTGAGAGAGTGGCGCCTGTGAGTGCTTTGGGATGGGGAAGGGGCTCCCAGCAGTACCCTCTGCTCGTTGAGGACACTAACTGCAGAGTGATTGGTGCATCAGAGTCCAAAACAGCACAAAAGTCTCCACTAAGACCAGAAACAGGGACAGGTTTGGATTCTCCACAGCGTCTCCCCGTCTCTTCTTCTCTGTTGTTGGTGTATTTCTGTGGCAATTACAGCGCCACATCCAGGCCTGGCATGTGTACTACAGTGTTTGGAGTCGCTGCACCTGGTTTCCTGTGGACGCAGAGATTTAGAAAGAAAAAAAAGGTTGTTTTCGATGGTGTGGACGAACCCTTAATCACCAACTCCATGTTTCCATTTGCAGACAGAGACTAATGGCGTGTCATTTTTCAGCACATGTAATTCTGACAGATCGACTATGTGACCATGAAAACAAAACTCGGTTAGAGGCCTTTGTTTATGGCCTGACATTCTTTAAATGTATTGTTCTATCGACTGCATATCAATGGAACCTGACTGTGAATGTGAGCCACTGATATGCGGCGTACTGCAGTCACTGTTAATGTAACACACAGACCTGAATAGTGGTGGCTGAAGCTCTGGTTCTTCCTCTGGACATTGCAGGTTTATTTGTTCAGCCATGTCTTACCCAATAATGTAATCAGAGAGATATCTGGTAATCAAAGAAAATGAATTTTAGCTGCAGCATGATTATAAGGCTCATTCATTTAGTTAGGTGTGTGTTTCAGCTCATCTGTATAGAGAATCATCATGTATCTGTCAAATTTGTGACCTGCTGCAGCTGCTCTAATGCTAATGCTATGAAACACCTGCCTCTGCTGCGGAGCGCTCAGGTGGAAAGCCTCCACCGTCCTCCGCAGCCGACGGCGTTGCATCTGCAGCCGCTAATTGAGGCTTGCTTGTTGTTGACTTTGAAGGATTCGAGAAGAGGAAGTGAAGAGCCCCTCTCTGTTGTCATTCTTCCCCATTTTCTTTTCTTTGTGTTAAATAAAAAAGTCACAGTGTGGTCTTGGTCTTTATCCAGTCTAAACGGAAAGTTTATTGCAATAGCTCTTGTCACGAACTGGCACTTGAAATCAAATTGAAATGTTTTGCTGCACCTGAAAGCCTGATGTGACGTCACAGAAAAGCTCCTAGCATACAGACAACTGGAAATACTTTGTTCCTGCACATTAAATTTAAAAATATTGGAATAAAGTTTGAAGATCACATTTTCAAATAATTGTTAAACATTAGTTAAAGAATCTTTATTTAAAGCTATATTTTTTTTGAGGGGTACAGAATGAAAGTATTGCTTTTCAATAAAAGAATATATATTAATTCAAATAAAAAATATATAATTTTGACAGGTTTGACCATGAGGTCAGGGTGCAGCTACTGTAGGCTGGCACTGGGTGAAATGGAGTTTGCCAATCCTGCAGCTGCTTGGGAGCCTCAGTGAAGGAGGCGTTCTTTGTCCCAGCAGCTGATTGAGCGGAGACGGGCAACAACCAGAGTCACTATAGGCCGAGCATTCACTCCATGGACTTAGAGAAAGGAGAGGAACGCCATTCAAATACACGCCCACATGGCTATGTTTCTCCTTGATCGCTAACATTTTCATCTTTACTTAGCTGGAACGGCTAATGCTAACGGCTAATGGTAACTGTCAGTCAAACTCCTCTAATCCTTGTTTTTAATGGTGTGATTTTCTGGAGGGGACGGGTTCAAACAGGCTCAAACAGACTCAGGTCTCCTGGAGCTACTGGACCGGGTCTGACCAACCTGGCAACAAGACTACTGGAATTATTTTTTGTTGTTGAGACTACGATCTTGAGACACTAGATGAAGCTGTTCTGCTCATTCTTCTTATTCAGCCTTTAATGTTTAAAATGTATTATAAAACATAGTCTTTTCCTAGATGTTATAGAATAAGAAGTTGACAGCAGTGGAACCATCACCGTTTAGTCTACTAATATGTTATTATGGCCCCTATGGTACCTCAGGAATGACAAATGCAACGTCTCCATCACACCCTGAGCAGAAAAGCCTTGCGCCACCTCACAGTTCAAGACATTTGGCAGCAGGTAAAAGATCCTTTTTTTCACTCACTATTCATCAACAAGGGTGTCTCATAAAGAGAAACTGTGATGAACCATAAACAGTGATGTAAAGTGTTCCAACATTGTAGCAACTGAAAAGCACCTTTCAATGTGTTTCATGCCTGTTGAATCAGACCTTTGACAGTGCATTTATTGATCAATCTTTTACATCAATGGTACTAAACACATACACAGCACAACATACAGGGGAATATTCCAGCTGAGAAGGGGGGTCCCGGTGTGCTCATACACACAGCATCATGGTGACATCTACCATCACACACTGGCTCACCATCTTTCACCTGCACATGTCTGCACGTTGGCACCCCCCCCCCCCCCCCCCCCCCAGGGGGGCCAAAGAACACTCACTTTTTTTTTCATCTTTAGTGCAGTGGTATGAGCCAAACTGCTCCACAGATTTAAACAGGTAAAGGGGGACCAATCTTTTCTTGATGTGTCTGTACGATATGAGATATGTCTGTGTAACATCTGTGGTTATAAATGAGGATACACTTCAGTTTCACACAATAAAGGAGTACATGGAGACAGTCATGTTCATCTGGTGCAGCAGTACACAGTCAGGCTTTACAGCCGGCTCCAGTGAGTCAACGTAGATTCCATACGAGCACACACTCGCACAGAGATCCCTCCGTACACACACTGCACTGTGTGTAATGGAGAGTTCTCGCTGTTGGTGATCCATCTAAATGGGAATGTAAAAAAGTTATAGATCACCTGAAGGGACAGGCACTCTAAATTCTGAAGCTCCTAAAGCACACGCAGCAGTCTAACAGGGTTGATGGATAATGACCTTTGAAACAGCAGTAATCTGACACGTCTGTCTCATCAGAAGAATTCTGTTGCTCTGAAGATACACATTACGTCATATCAGGTCCTTATAGTTGCTGACAGTACACGGAAAATAATTAAATCAATGGCTTTAAATAAACATCACTATTTTTGTTCACATTTAGTTCTTGTTGCTTTGTGTCCCTGGTAATTACCAATGCTTCCAACTGGTTCAAGACATGTAGACATCTGTAAATCTGACAGATTCTCTTCATGTTCTACTTTTCCTTCATCCCCATCATGGCAGGGAGAGAAAACACGCGTGTTCCTCTGTTTGGAGGCTCCTCTATTTTATTTGATTACAATGCTTATCTTTGAATTCTCTGGTATATATATACTGCCCCCTAGTGGCAGACCTTTGTTTTGTGGTGCAAAATAGTTTTGGGGTGATATCATTTAAAGGGAAATTCTGGTGTGAAATCATCCCAGGGTCTTTTTCAGCAAATACACTCATTAAATAAGCCATCAAGAAAATTTCTTTCTGTAACAATTATTAACGGAGAAATCCAGGAGAGTCGCTAACAGCCAAATGTGGCTAACAGTGATTAGCTCGGGGCAGCACGGTGAAGGCATTCAAAGGAATTTTTAACCACTAATACTGCTGAAAATAACAGCAAACCTCTACAGTAGCATGAGAAGAGTCCCTACACAGAAAACAAGGAACCAATGGGCTCCTTCCTTTGGGATTGACTTTGGTAATCCACTTGAATGGATTTTACTATGAGAGGAGCTGGTACAGGGGCCAGTAGGTAAGTCTTTAAAACACTCTTTAAATAAACTCTGGGTTCACTAACTATGTAGTTGGTGCTTTTTTTCTGTGTAGGGACTCTTCTCATGCTGCTGCAGAGGTGTTATTGTGTTATTTTGAGCAGTACTAGTGGTTAAAAAATACCTTTGAATGTCTTCACCGTGCTGCCCCGAGCTAATCACTGTTGGCCACATCCGGCTGTTAGCGACTCTCCGGGATTTCTCCGTTAATAGTTTTTAAATGAAAAAAAAACTGTCTCGATGGATTATTTGATGTAAGTAAGTGCCGTAAAAGACCGTGGGATAATTTTATACCGGGATTTCACTTTAAGACCAGAGTGCAATCGAAGACAAGGTTTCCTCTAAGTTGAGCTCAGGGAAGAAAGTGAGTGTTTTAGCCTGTCGTCTCATTGACCTGCCAGTGTTTAGACTGCACACAGAACATCTGAGGTTTTCCAGATCAGCAGCTCTCTAACTTGACCTGTGTTCTTCTGGTCAGTTATAAAGCGTGAAATGTGATGATGGTTCACATCACCAGACACATCAATCTGTTGTCCTCTACATGAACAAATAAGATCCCAGAGAAAGAGTTTACATGACTCAGACAATAGTACAGTATGTTATGTCAAGGACTCTTTCAGACAGCAGGTCCACACATTATCTGCTTCTTCAAGTGTGTCTAAAGCTCAAAGGTCTAATGGCCCTACAAAGAAAAAGCTGTATCATAATGCTATTGTACAGTGAAGAAGGAAGGGGAGACTGTGAATGAGTCATTTAGTCAATAAAGTTAAGCTTTGTCTCTGTGTTTGTTCTACTCTCTGAAAGTGTCAGTGTTTCATCAGCCTGTTTCCCTGGCCTCACCGGGCCTGTGTCCTACACAGTGTAGGAGATCATATTGTATCATTGATCCATCTCACAGTAGTAATAGTGCATTCCTTAAAGAAAGTACAGATGAGGGGCATTGAGACCAGCTAACAACCACATACACATATAAACAAACAGCCTTCCTGGCCTTCTGCAACAACAAAAACAGAAATAAAAAAAAAGGTCAGATGAAATGTCTTTCAGTGAAGTGAACAGCAGCCAGTGAGTTTTCTCCCTAATTCACTGAGCATCCCTTTAGACTGAGAAGGAATGAGACGATCTACAGTTTCAGTCAGTGGCCAACTTTAACTCGTCCCCTCCAGGTGTTTGAATAAGCATAAAGAGCAGTCACCACGTTCCAGCCAGGAGGCAGTGTTCCCTTTTTCCAGTTAGGCGGTTGTAAAGACAGTCTCGTCCGAGTCCGGGTCCTTGCCGTAGTCCCCGCCGCTGGACGAGCGGCTGCTGAGGTCGCCCACGCCCGACTCCAGGTCGCTGCAGGTGGAGAGGTCGTCAGGGTTGTGGCTCTTGAGCTGGGTGTGCAGCCCTAGAGGCAGGGTGAGAACTGAGTCCTTGGTCTTCTGGTGTGCTGGTTCGGAGGAGAGTGCGTAACCGTTGTCCTGTGCAGGGCTGGTGACTGGGTCTGTGGAAGTGGTGGGCGGGTCCAGCCCACAGGGTGTCTGCCACAGGCAACTAGTCCTCCTCCTCGGAACCGTGACCTTCTCCCACGTGATTGGCTTCCCTGTCAGGGCTGCTATCCTCTGCAGGAACAAGAGAACAAGACATACTCTTCTTTAATTAAAGCTGTCTCCCATTCATATCTCAGCAATGTTAAAGCCCCCTCTCACTGTGTATATTCTATATATCTATATATATTTAGAGTGGGTTATATGTGAGAGATGAAATTAAATCATAAATTAATATTGAAATGTTACAAAAAACAGTGTGTGTCCTGCACACACAAACATATAAACTCTCATAGGTGCAGCATGTGGAAACTTGTTTGTAGTGGATGTTAGACTTTGGTTTAAAACTTACGGAAGCCCTTTAGGCTCATACATTACAAACATTTTATTTCCTCTGTTTTCCTGTGACAACAAGATCATTTTAATCCATTTTCTCATTTCCCGACTCAAGTCTCTCTTTGATGTCTACTTCAAACACATTCATTCGGCACCTATGGCTGTTGAACAGGGTTATGGTGTGTCTGTGGGGGTGTCTTTGTGTGTTGTATGCCTTGTCTGGAGCCCAGGTGGTGGTGGTGGTGGGCGATTCCTCCTGGCGGTACCTCCTGGTGATTTGTCAGCTCCTCCTCCAGCTGCTGGGAATCGTCCCTCACAGCAGACAGGAAGTCCGCAGGTGACTGGCGAGGAGGCGTTGATTTCTCCACGTGGTTATAGAGACCCTTCCACATTCTGCAGACAAGGAGGAAAGAGAATCATGTGTGTGACTGACAAGCTGGGAACAAGGATATCTGCAGTGTCAGAAAAACAAATTCAAGACCTATTTAGGTAATTTAATGCTATCTGCAGTCAAGTTTAATAGTCCATAACATACACATTTACAATCATTTGTGTGGCTTTATTTAAGAAAGCCGATAAATGCTTTAGACAGGCTCTCCTATGACTGAGTTAAGCATTTTTGGACATATTATATTTTGACTTTTTTTTTTTACTTCTTCGACATACTATACTATGACTTTTTTCTTTTTTTGGACATTCTTTTCTATGACTTTTCCTGATTTTATTTACAGGGCTCCTACGCAGTCTGGAAGAGTCTGGAATTTAGGTTGAGTCATTTCCACGTCTGGATCAGTTTGGAAAAAGGGAAAAGAGTTGGAAAAATGTTTCCAGACTATTATCTCACTTTCTAAAATAAAATATCTTAATAAATATAAATCAAAACAAGTTTACTAGCAACACACTAACACAGCAACACAGCCGACCTGTGGATGATATGAAGCTAATCAAGCTGCTGTAGAATGGGCTTAGGTTACCATGGTTACAATTAGCCGTGCAATTCTCATTTAGTGAATTTTTTCCTGACGTGTCATCTACATTTTATTTATAATTTATTATTATTTTATTTATTTACAGTATGTTTACTCTCTACTGTTCCTGTCTGTAGAGTTACAGGTTCACAGTTATTCATTTAATGATCCATCTCTACTGTTCCTGTCTGTAGAGTTACAGGTTCACTTATTCATTTGATGATCCATCTCTACTGTTCCTGTCTGTAGAGTTACAGGTTCACGTATTCATTTAATGATCCATCTCTACTGTTCCTGTCTGTAGAGTTACAGGTTCACTTATTCATTTAATGATCCATCTCTACTGTTCTTGTCTGTAGAGTTACAGGTTCAGTTATTCATTTAATGATCCATCTCTACTGTTCCTGTCTGTAGAGTTACAGGTTCACTTATTCATTTAATGATCCATCTCTACTGTTCCTGTCTGTAGAGTTACAGGTTCACTTATTCATTTAATGATCCATCTCTACTGTTCCTGTCTGTAGAGTTACAGGTTCACTTATTCATTTAATGATCCATCTCTACTGTTCCTGTCTGTAGAGTTACAGGTTCACTTATTCATTTAATGATCCATCTCTACTGTTCCTGTCTGTAGAGTTACAGGTTCACTTATTCATTTAATGATCCATCTCTACTGTTCCTGTCTGTAGAGTTACAGGTTCACTTATTCATTTAATTATCCATCTCTACTGTTCCTGTCTGTAGAGTTACAGGTTCACTGTTATTCATTTAATTATCCATCTCTACTGTTTCTGTCTGTAGAGTTACAGGTTCACTTATTCATTTAATGATCCATCTCTACTGTTCCTGTCTGTAGAGTTACAGGTTCACTTATTCATTTAATGATCCATCTCTACTGTTCCTGTCTGTAGAGTTACAGGTTCACTTATTCATTTAATGATCCATCTCTACTGTTCCTGTCTGTAGAGTTACAGGTTCACTTATTCATTTAATGATCCATCTCTACTGTTCCTGTCTGTAGAGTTACAGGTTCACTTATTCATTTAATGATCCATCTCTACTGTTCCTGTCTGTAGAGTTACAGGTTCACTTATTCATTTAATGATCCATCTCTACTGTTCCTGTCTGTAGAGTTACAGGTTCACTTATTCATTTAATGATCCATCTCTACTGTTCCTGTCTGTAGAGTTACAGGTTCACTTATTCATTTAATGATCCATCTCTACTGTTCCTGTCTGTAGAGTTACAGGTTCACTTATTCATTTAATTATCCATCTCTACTGTTCCTGTCTGTAGAGTTACAGGTTCACTGTTATTCACTTAATTATCCATCTCTACTGTTTCTGTCTGTAGAGTTACAGGTTCACTTATTCATTTAATGATCCATCTCTACTGTTCCTGTCTGTAGAGTTACAGGTTCACAGTTATTCATTTAATGATCCATCTCTACTGTTCCTGTCTGTAGAGTTACAGGTTCACTTATTCATTTAATGATCCATCTCTACTGTTCCTGTCTGTAGAGTTACAGGTTCACAGTTATTCATTTAATGATCCATCTCTACTGTTCCTGTCTGTAGAGTTACAGGTTCACAGTTATTACTTTAATTATCCATCTCTACGGTTCCTGTCTGTAGAGTTACAGGTTCACAGTTATTAATTTCACTCTTTTAACGTTTAGCTTGAATAAAATGCTGTGCATTGAACATGTCTGGGTTAGGAGTTTGGATGTTTAATATTGACTGAAAAATTCTCGGAGAATTCTGGAATTTTGAAATGGAAAATGTGTCGGAACCCTGTATTTAGATTTAGGTGTTTGCTGCAAACTCTCACTTGAAGCAGTAGGGGGTGGTGTTGGGTCTCAGGACACCCTGGCTCTGGCTCAGGTCCGCCTTGTACAGGGGGTTAGTGTACTCGGCTCTGTCCTTCCACATCTGAGGCCACACAGAATGACTGCGCTCACCAAGCCTGTAGTCACACACACGCACGCACGCACGCACGGACACACACACACACACACACACACACACACACACACACACACACACACACACACACACACACACACACACACACACACACACACACACACACACACACACACAGACGCCAGCCAACAATGCAGTCAACAACTTTATGATACTGCAGTGAGAGACTTATTTTAGGTCTGTATTTAATGGTGTGGCATAACTATGATCTTGCATTATGAACAAAATTGCAGGCTTTGAAATTTGCCGGGGCAGTGACAAGCGCGTCTCACTGAGCTCATCTCCAGTCTTCCACAGTAATGCTGGCTCTGAGCTAAAACGCATTTAGCCTTACCGGTGCCATGTAGTGCTTTATGTTCCTCTCGGCCATTCAGATTTTTTGTAGACCCGGAAGAACATGGAAGCCTCCATAGAGCCTACCCGTCCTATGTTAATACAGATAAGAATTTATTCTCTCTGGAGGATAAGTCAGATTGTTGGCAGAGGTAATTGTACACCAAATTGATTTTAGGTAATACATTACCTAAAATGCTACAGTGTCCCTTTAAGATTCTCAAGGCAATATGATTATGTGAATATTTAACCAGCCTGAACCCCAGTGAGGGGCGCTACTCCTCACAGCTCATCCTTATCTTCCTGGACAAAGTTCATTCAGGATTATGTGGATGTTACGGTACTGTGTCATAAATAAGGTAACACGGCGCTGCTGTGGAACATGAACATTTTTAGATGTGATATACTTTGAATTTCTTATGATTATTCATGTATTATTACAATTTTTCTAAGTCCTTGATAGACCAATATAGTGCATAGGAAGTTGACTGCTGAGATCAACAATAAAATATTAATGTCAACAAGTATAAAGTGGGAATAAAACTAAGTTACGTAAATATTTGACTCTATTTGATTTTAGACACACTATCTATGGCTATGTGCATGTTAAAGCAAGTTTGGGTATAAAGTGGATATCAAAAACATATATACTGCTTTCACCTCTTAAGTAGTTACTATCATAACAATAAAATGCTAAGACAAAATAACTTATTATGTTTACCATTTGGAAATGGCCACCATAAAAACTATGTATACTATGTTTATTTCTGACATAGGCGGCAAAACTGTGAACATGTCAAGATCTGGTTCTGTCAGTACCCTCCTCTCTTCCTTTTTGTGTGAGTTTGTCTCCCTCTGTCTGTGTTTCCCTGCATGTGTTCTTTCCCATTTCTCTGTCTAGGTCCGGTAGGCGTTCCCCCAAGCTGCAGCCTGTTATGCTGATTACCTCACCACCTTAAATACCTCAAGCTGACAGGCATGCAGCGCCGGACCGTCGTTGACCCTGTATTGGTAAAACTATTCCCCCCGGACTGGCATCCCCTTTCTCGTTGTGATTTTCACCCTCCCCGTCGTAAGTTTACTAATCGTGTTTGTTTTCTGTTTTCCCCCTAGTTTCCCGTCCGTCTCCTTGATCTTCCGTCGTCTTCTCGTTGCTGTTGTTCCAGTGTTTGTTTAGTTAGTTATTGTATTCTTTGTAGTGTTTTGCGTTTGTTTGTTTATATTATTAAACGTTTGATTTGTACTTTTACTTTCTGTCCGTGTCTGCACCACCTTTTGTGTTATCTCTGTACCGTTCATGACAGAACACCTCTGATTCAACATGTCAGACAATCTTGTGTGTGCGTGTGTGCGTGTGTGTGTGTGTGTGTGTGTGTGTGTCCGTACTTACCTCATATCCCTGCGTTCCTTCTGACAGTTGCCCAGGAAGGACCCATACTGACAGGAGTAGATGTGTGTGTGTATGGCGATGAGGAAGCGCTCATTGAACTCAAAGGCACATGGGAACTGCTCAGACAGCTGCCACACACACTCCAGAAACTGATCGATGACAGGAGACACCTCTTTAGGATCTCCATCCAGGTGGGCATACCTGCAGGGACACAGCTGAACTTAACTGACCATCACTCCACACATTTAGATGAGTCAACTGAACAGGCATACATGAAGATAAAAGGGTGGTAACTCTAAAGAGCTGGTCAGACACACTTCAGTGCTCTACAGATCCTCCAATAAAAACTCAGTGATTCTGTTCCTGAGTTCAAGAAGGAGGGAAACACAAGCGCCCAAAAAGAGAACGTGAAGATGCATCTTCATGTGGCAAGGTATTATATCTATCTATAATAAACTGTATCTACTCATTCATTTGTCAAAGGTTGAATATGGAGAATGAGCAGAACACCACCATCTAGTGTCTCAAGATCATAGTCGCAACAACAAAAAATAACTCCAGCAGTCCGGTTGCCAGGTTGGTCAGACCTAGTCCAGTAGCTCCAGACCAGAGTCTGTTTGAGTCTGTTTGAACCCGTCCCCTCCAGCAAATCACACCATAAAAACAAGGATTAGAGGAGTTTGACTGACAGTTAGCGTTAGCCGTTAGCGTTAGTTGTTCCTGCTAAGTAAAGTTGAAAGTGATGTTAGCATCAAGGACAAGCGTAGCCATGTGGGCGTGCGTTTTAATGGCGTTTCTCTCCTTTCTCTCAGTCCATGGAGTGAATGCTCGGCCTATAGTGACTCTGGTTTTTGCCCGTCTCCGCTCACTCAGCTGCTGGGACAAACAACGCCCCCTTCACTGAGGCTCCGAAGCAGCTGCAGGATTGGCAAACTCCTAAGTAGTTAATCCTTTAATGGTTCACTGCTGGTCTTTCAAGGAGGGGAAGCTAAGTTTGTTTATTTCTATGTAAATTCTACCCTTCGTTCATTTTTCAAGATAATGATCCATGACCTTGTCGTACCAACTAGGCGTCTTTTCCAGGGACTCGACCAGTGTCCTCTCAATGGCAGCAGAGCTAGGCTGCTTAAACGGCCTTGGCCCAGCTGGAGCTGCTGCGCCAGGCTACTGTGAAGTGTGACCGCCTGTGAGTGACGGGGCGAGAAGCTCTGAAGCTGCCGCTGCTCGTTGGGGAAAGAAACCACAGAGTGACAGAACGGAGTCCTCAAACACAACAGTAGTCGTTTTTAACAAAGACAAAGTCTCTGGGGATCGGTAAAGTCTCTGGATCAGTTCAGAACAACGGAATGGAAAACTTGGAAAATGCTCCGCTGGATGTTTATTCTTCAAGATCGCTGATTCGCTCATTTAACTGTCAATCAAAAAAGGATTCCGCCTCAGACAGCTCATCTTATCATCATGCAGAAGCCGAGCTTCCGGGCCAGCCCACTGCCCCAGAGACGCTGAGCGTCCAATGGGCGGGCCAAAGCCCAGCATTTATCCAATGAGCGTCTAGTTTGGCTGCAGTGAAACAACCCTCTCTACACTTCCCCATTGAAGTCAGTAGAAGCTGAGCGTCCGACTGTGTAAAGAACTGTGGAGCTGCGGGGATGAATGAGAAGTAAGTTGCTCTGGTTACCTGTGATAAGTAGCTGATTCTGAACAAAAGATGAAGGCTTTCTAGCCCGTCTTTAGTCAATGAAATGTACACACAGCAGTACATATTTCACCACTTTTTGGGGACATTTAAAGGGAAGTTGTAGCAATCACCACTGTTAGAGACCAAATGTCCTCCAAGTTTACCTTTCGTACATGTGCTCAGCAAAGGAGTCCATCAGGACAACACACACACACACACACACACACACACACACACACACACACACACACACACACACACACACACACACACACACACACACACACACACACACACACACACACACACACACACACACACACACACACACACACAAACAAACACACACCACCTTCCTGCTCCCCGTTTCTCTTCTCAGACAGAGATGCATATATAATCAGTGCTAGAACTTCAATGGCTTTTCAATTTCAAAATCAGTCGACACAGATTTACTTCCATACACATTCTCTTACCCATCCATACAAACCAACCAAAAGGCACATCAAATTTCTGTGTAATGATGGTAAAGTGTGTTTTGACCTGTGGGAGAACTTGTGTCCGAAGGAAACCCAGTCTTTCTCTATCAGCACCTAGAGGAGAGGAGAGAAAGAGGAGGAGGAGATATGAAAGAGGCAAAGAGGGGTCAAAGAGGGGAGGAAAAGGTGTCTGAGGGCGCACTCACACTGTCCATCCGTACCATGCCAAAGCATGTTTCACGGCTAAATTCTAGTTCGTTTGACCAGTGTGAGTGCAACCGTACCGCTCCTAGTTGCGGCACGCTTGCCGTCACCGGCCCGTTTGGAGAGGTGGGCTTTTGTAAAGCACGTTTTCACATGTACGAGCACGAGCGTGCGCACGTGTACGAGCAAGAGCACGAGGCCTACGGCGGTTCTGATGTCATTTTATGTGCGCCTGTTGGGACATAGTAAAAAGAAGGAGGGACCACGTGCAGACATTTAAAACAATGGCGGTGAAAGGTTCACGTTTGTGTGATGCGGAGGTGGAGTGTTTACTGCAGATTTGGTCGATGAAAATATTCAGAAACAGTCGGACAAGACGCACAAAAGGTCTATGGAAAGATTTGTAAACAAAGCGACGCATCTACGTCAATCAATGCATGTGACGTGTTAAGGTGTGATGACGTATAGGCAGCAAGAAGCATTCGCCGAGGCCCAGGTAGTGTGAGTACAAACGGGCCTGGGCAAGTACCCTAAAGCACGGGGCACGGTACGGATGGACAGTGTGAGTGCGCCCTGAGGCACTTGTTCTTGAGAAGCTCCAAAGACTTGATGGCTCTGAAGCACCAGGGTTGGACTCCATGCCATCCAGGTTCTTGAGGGATGCTACGGAGACCATTACCCCGTGTATCACTCATATTGTAAACAGGACTATATAACATTGTATAAACTGAAAACCATGGGTTTTAGTGAACTAGCATTTAAATGGGTGGGCTCCTATCTGGAGAATAGAATGCAAGTGGTGGACATAGGGGGTACAATGTCTCAACCACAAGGCATAGACTGTGGGGTTTCTCAAGGGAGTGTTTTGGGACCACTTTCCTGTCTTTTATATATAAATGATCCATAGTCGGCTTGTTCCCATCATCTTTTTTATATGCAGATGATTAATGTGGCTCATGGTACAATGGTGTTACAATGAATTTGAAACATAGGCTTCAGACCTCTCAAAATAAGTTAATTAAGCTTATTTTGGACCCCCCCATGAGAATCCATCTTGAATCATATCACTTAGAGAGGGTTGGAGGGTTAAAGGTTAAAGAGGATAGTGTATCTCAGATGCAGCTGAGCATGGTTCATAGGATTGTTTACAGGGAAGTGCCCAATTATTTTAGAAATGATTTCAACAGAGTAATTGAAGTTCACCCAGAGTTAAGATAAATTTGGGCAAAGAGTCTTTTCTTCATGCTGGAACAAGCCTTTGGAACAGGTTACCTGCTTCACTGAAGTCAGTCAGAAGCATCAGCAGTTTTAAACATTTTTGAAAAGATGGCTTGAATGCCAATGTTATTTTATATTTTTTTATGTTAATGTGTGACTTATGTATGTATGTAAATATATAAATTGTTTGAATGACTGATGTGTGATCTGCCGCTACGCTGCCCTCTTGTCCTGCCCCATAGGGACCGCAAAGGAAATAAGCCTTTGGGCTTTATTGTGTCATCCCTGTCTATTTATGTCATTTTAATGTAAGACTCAGAGTGCTGTTTCAAATTTTATATCATTAATAGTCAAATCAAATCAATCAATCAATCAAGGAAGGGCGAAGAGAGTAAAGAGGTTATGATCATAAACTGCTGTCCTTTCTATCAGCTGAGAGAGATAACAGAGATTCTGCTTGTTGCTGTTTATATTCCCCACACTACAAACCCTACTGATGCACTATAGCGCCATCAGTGAGCAACAGACAGCACACCAAGACGGATTGTTCATCATCGCTGGGGATTTTAACCATGCAGATCTCAAGACTGTTCTCCCCCAATTCCACCAATATGTGAACTTTTCCTACAAGAGAAAGTAATACTCTGGACCTGGTTTACACCTCACACAAAGGAGCATACAAAGCATCCCCCTCCCCCACATCGGGCCCTCTGACCACCTCAGTGTCATGCTAATGCTTGCATACAGACCAAAGGTTAAAGTCACCAAACCAGATCTGAAGCGGGTACGTGTGTGGCCACAGGGGGCCTCTGCTGCTTTGACACCACAGACTGGGAGATGTTCAAGCAAGCAGCCACCTACAACAACCTCGCAGACATTGAAGAGTATACAGACACTTTCACTTCCGACATGAGAAAATGCATTGCTGATGTAACCACCACCAAGACCATCACCATCAGACTTCCGGTTCCGGCGCTGTGTAAAGCGGCAGCCAGTAACAGTTGCTCCCTCTCCTTTCCGCACTTTTTTGCTATTTTATCTTATTTTACTGTCTTTTTATTAGTACTTTTTCCTGTAAGTCGTAGTGCTAACCTTAGCCAACTATGTTCGTGAACTTTCTTACGTGTTTTTTGTCCGTTTGTCTCATTCTTGGGACTATTTTTGCCGACCGCGTCTCCGTCTGGACGCAACAATGCGGCGGCTCCATTGTTTACACCCGTGAACAGCTGTTGTCGCTAACACCAACGGCGCTAATGCGGGAGAGGCCTGAAATCCCCAAAGAACTGAGGAGAACGTACAGGGGATGTAAGGCTGGACGTAAACAACGGGAAAAGAAGAGGAGATATAAACCATCTCTCCCTTCCATCACCATGGGGAACGTGAGGTCGCTGGCTAACAAGATGGACGAGCTGGCGGGCCTGGTGAAGACTCAGTGGATGTATCGTGTGAGCAGTGTGCTGTGTTTCACGGAGACGTGGCTCCACGAGGACATCCCGGACTCGAACGTAACTGTGGACGGCTTTCAGACTGTTCGGGCGGACAGGAGTCACCGTGAGAGTGGCAAGAGGAAAGGTGGGGGACTTGCTATTCTTATTAACAACAAGTGGTGTCATCCTGGACACGTGACTGTAAAGGAGTGTGTGTGTAGCCCGGACATTGAGCTGCTTGCCGTGAGTCTGCGGCCATACTACCTGCCGAGGGAGTTTTCACACGTGATCGTTCTGGTTGTTTACTGTTCTTTCCCCATTTCTGTTCACCCTGTACAGTTCCTCTCTGAGTCCTGCCATCTGCAGAAGTTTGCTGACGATTCTGCAATTGTTGGCTGTGTCAGTGAGGGGAAGGAGGAGGAGTACAGGGGCCTTGTGGACTCCTTTGTCGACTGGTGTGCAGCTAATCACCTGATTCTAAACGCCACCAAGACTAAGGAGCTAGTGGTGGATTTCCGCAGGAGTAAATCTGCCCCCACACCCATCTCCATCAACGGCGTGACTGTGGATGTTGTCCAGGATTACAAATATCTTGGAGTATACCTGGACAACAAACTGGACTTTTCCAAGAACACTGAGGCTGTCTACAAGAAGGGCCAGAGTCGTCTCTATTTCCTGAGGAGGCTCTGGTCATTCAATGTTTGTAACACCATGCTGAGGATGTTCTACCAGTCAGTGGTAGCCAGTGCCATCTTCTTTGCTGTTGTGTGCTGGGGCAGCAGACTGAGGGCAGCAGACGCAAAGAGGATCAGTAAGATCATCAGGAAGGCTGGCTCCGTCCTGGGGGTCAAACTGGACTCTTTGGTGGCGGTGTCTGAGAGGAGGATGCTGCCTAAACTGCACAGCATCCTGGACAATAACTCTCACCCTCTCCACCAGCTGCTGACCTCCAGCAGAAGCACATTCAGCCATAGACTCATTCTCCCACGGTGTAATACTGAACGCCGGAGGAAGTCTTTTCTTCCGGCGGCCATCAAACTTTATAATTCATCTCCCCCCAGTCAGGTAAGGAACAGTGGAGACACTGTATCCTGAAAATGTCACTTTGTCACTTTATACCATCACTGCACCACTTTATTCAGTTGTACTTTCACTTACTTCAGTAAGTAATGCTGCTATACGACACTGTCACTTTATACCACCACTACATCACTTTATTTATTTATTAATGGTTTACTGTAACTATCTGCTGATACACTTACTGTGCTTTAGGACATGCTGCTACATTTCACTGTGGTTACTGTAACTTACTTAAGTACGAAATGCTGCTACACTCCACTGTGCCATACTGTTACTTAGTTCTGGAGGACATGCTGCTACATTTTTAACATTTTTAACACTTATAACTTATCGCTCCTTCTCACTTATCTAGTTTGTACGTTTTGCACGCTGCGTATTGTTGTATATTGTATATACCTACGCTTAACCACGACGTCTGTTGCACTCTGTCACACTTGGTTCATTGCTTGATTTATCTGACGTTAGCTTTATTTTGATTTGATTTATGTTTATGCTTATTGTTACTCTGATCCTTTTCCGCCTTTGTATCGAAACTGTTGCACAATAATTTCCCTCGGGATAAATAAAGCTTCTTGAATCTTGAATTTAATTGAATCACAACCAGGGTTAACCAGAAGCCATTGCGGACAGGTGAGGTCCACGGGCTTCTGAAGGCCAGGACCGGTGCCTTCAGAGCTGGGGACACCACTGGCCTGAGAACAGCGAGGGCAAACCTGTCACGCTGCATCAGGAAAGCCTAATGAAATTACTCAAAGAAAATGCACATCAGTAACCTGAAAATGCCCTTTCTCCGGTTAAGGGAATAATGAGATTATTGAAGTTCCCCTTGTATACATGAGAGGGGGTTGAATGGTAAAATGACGGAGTAACTCTTCCTCAGGTACAGTAGGTGGAGCTCCACCAACATTCTGCTGGGCTGAATACGGCTTTATTCACTGCCACCCGTGCAGCAAAGGTGAAGGTGAAAATAAAGCAGTATTCAGAGGGGGCCTCGACGGACCAGAGACGGGCAGCAGAGGCTGGCTCTGGGGAGGTGGTATGTCACCTCTCTGTCGGGGAAGGATTCAGAGCTTGTGCGGGAGGTGGAGCGCTACCAGTTAGATCTGGTGGGGTTACCTCCACACACAGTCTCGGTTCTGGAACCATACTCCTGGATAGGAGTTGGACCCTATTCTTCTCTGGTGTTGCCCAGGGTGTGAGGCGCAGAGCGGCTCCCGAACCCCCGGCTGAGCGCTGCGGTGTTGGAGATCACCCCGGTGGACGAGAGGGTCACCTCCTTACGCCTGCAGGTGGTAGGGGGGAAAACTGTCTGACTGTTGTTTGTGCATATGCACCGAACAGCAGTTCAGAGTATTCGGCCTTCTTGGAGACCCTGAATGGAGTCCACCATGGGACTCCGGTAGGGGACTCCATAGTTCTGCTGGGAGACTTCAACGCCCACGTGAGCAATGATGGAGACACCTGGAGAGGCGTGATTGGAAGGAACGGCCTCCCTGATCTAAATCCGAGTGGTCTTCAGTTATTAGACTTCTGTGCTAGTCACGGATTGTCTATAACTAACACCATGTTCGAACATAAGGATGCTCATAAGTGTACGTGGTACCAGAGCAACCTAGGCCAAAGGTCGATGATCGATTTTGTGGTTGTATCATCTGATCTGAGGCCGTATGTTTTGGACACTCGAGTGAAGAGAGGGGCAGAGCTGTCAACTGATCACCATCTGGTGATGAGTTGGATCAGAGGGTGGGGAAGAGTCTGGACAAACCAGGTAAGCCCAAACGAGTAGTGCTGGTGAACTGGGAACGTCTGGAGGAGGCCCCTGTCCAAGAGATCTTCAACTCACACCTCCGGCGGAGCTTTTCTGGCATCCCTGTGGAGGTTGGAGGTATTGAACCGGAGTGGGCAATGTTCAAAGCTTCCATTGCTGAAGCTGCAGCGGTGAGCTGTGGCCTCAAGGTCTTGGGTGCCTCAAGGGGCGGTAACCGTCGAACACCGCGGTGTACACCGATGGTCAGGACAGTGTGAGTGCGCCCTTAGTCATGGCTCACACTGAATCCACCCTCCCTCCCACCCTGGACCCTTACCAGTTTGCATACCGAGGTAACAGATCCACGAGGATGCAATCTGTTCTGCTCTTCACCCAGCCCTCACCCACCTGGACACCAAAAAAACTCCTCATTAGAATGCTGTTCATAGACTTTAGTTCAGTATTTAACTCCATCGTACCTCAGCAGCTGATCTTCAAACAGGACCAGCTGGGGCTCAACACTCCTCTATGTAACTGGCTGCTGGACGAGCCGGCAGCAACACATAGAGTACCACCATTCTAAACACGGGGGCCCCCCAAGGTTGTGTGCTCAGCCCTCTGCTCTTTATGTCGCTGACCCATGACTGCGCTCCGTCTTTCAGCAGCAACCACATAGTGAAGTTTGCGGACAACACAACCGTGTCATATGACACACACCGCCCCACTGAGGAGGAACTATGAAGAACTCAGCTCAAATGTTTTGCTAATTCTCAATAATGTCAAAGCTTGAGCTAACCGTTTTCCTGTCCGATCACCTGCAGCACTAGTTGATGTCTGGATGTTTCGGAATAAATCCATTATTTTTGACCATTTTGATGCATTCTCCTCCAGCATCTGCTTCTTCTTTATTCTGGCTTTTTCAGCCCCTCCTTTCTCCTTTCTCTTCTTCAGGTGTAACTGAGCAAATCAACCACGCAACTCCGATTCTCCACTGTAAGAAAATCCACTACTCCAACCTTGGCCGCTTTCTCTCTGTCTGACAGCCGCTCATTCATCCCCATTCGTTCATTGGATAAACGCGGAGCGATCATTGGAGCGATACGCAGTTCCCATTTCCCATGAGGCTTTGCTCATTTAATATTTGTGGTCATAAAAGTTATGTAACATCTGAATAAAAATAATTAGATCAAGATAAAAGGCTAAAAAAAAATCTGTAGGCTGGATTAATGAGAGTGAGTGTGACACTGTAGCAACCATGAGTGAGATGTAGAGACACAACAAGTGTCATATATAGTGGTTGGACTCTACATTTCTACAGTTTATAGAGATTTCTGAGATTTTCACAGGAACATGCTTGATTCTGAAGAGTTTTAACTCAATGGGCCGGTCATGAACATCACAGGAGCAGCCCCAACCATCATTTGCTCCTTCTACAGGGGCACCATCGAGAGCATCTCGACCAGCTGCATCACTGTGTGGTACGGGAGCTGCACCACCTTCAACCGCAAGACTCTGCAGCACATAGTGAAGGCTGCCGGTCGGATTATTGGTGTCCCACTCCCCTCACTCCTGGACATTTAAGGAAACCCGCATTGTGGGTGACCCCATCCACCCCTCACACAACCACTTCAGCCTCCTGCCATCTGGGAGAAGGTACAGCAGCCTCCAAGCCTGTACTACCACACTGGACAACCACTTCATCCACCAGGCTGTAAGGAAGCTCAACACCCTCCCCTCTGTTCCATGCAACTCTGGACTTTGTACTATTGCACCGTGGGTCAGAGAGAAAGGTATTTTCAATCCCTCTGTATGTCTGGCACATATTGCCGAATTGACAATAAAGCTGACTTTGACTTTGAAAGAATGGATGGTGGATGGAATCAAAGAGAAGACCTGATGTGGTCTTAGAATAAGAGACTGTCAGTATTGTGTGTGTGTGTGCGTGTGTGTGTGTGTGTGTGTGTGTTACCATGAGTCCTCTGATGGTTCTGTAGTATGGGTCCATCAGTATACTGGCTACAGAGCAGGCCTGGGCCGTCCTGTCCCAGCCATCTGAACAGTGAACCAGCACACTGACCCCTTCATCAGCTACTGCCTGAGGAGAGAGTAACACAGAGAGAGAGAAACAGAAAGAGAGAGAGAGCGAAACCGAAATACAGAAAGAGAGAGACAGAGAAACAGAAAGAGAAAGAAAGAGAGAGAGAGAGAGAGAGAGAGAGAGAGCAGTTCCATGACAGCAGTAGCCTCAGACCACATTTGAAGCCAAAACAACTGTTCCTCCATCTTTCAACAGAACCGTATCCTGATGACATCATTCATCCAGATATCATGAGACACAATTACTAGAGATGCACTGATCCGATGACTGGATCTGATATCGGCTCTGATAATAACTAACTTATCTGGATCAGATATCGGCCCAACCTGGCGGTGAGCCCAGCACAAAAAGCTGATCATGTAAAGGCCCCTTGAGTCACTGAGAACAAATAACATCAATCCTAAAATGGCTGCTGCCGGCAATCCTCCTGGGATCACTGCAGCATTATAGAAACCTTTAATGGCAGTGAGCTTTAAAAAAAGGTATCGTCTTAATTCTGAGACGGTAAAATGATAGTAGACCTATAAGGATGCAGTCACTTCACCAACCAACAGAAACAACCCAATACCACTGAGATCAAGGTCGAGAGGTAGGAAAAGCCACATTTGTTTCCAGGCTGATATTTGCTTCTTTTTTTTTTTACAGTTATCCCAACTCTGAATTTTTCTTTAATAATGTCCCTCCTTTCCTGTAAAAATAGTTGTTTACACCTCCTACTATCATCATAGTTTTTGTAGTGTGATCATTGGGAGGGTTCTTCCATGGATGCCTGATCATTGTTATCGAGCTGTCAGCGGTGTGAGAGGTTGATCATTAGTTGCACATATTCTGGACCAGTCAGTAGTCTATATGACTCTTTGGCTCCGTTCACACTGCAGATCTAAATGCGCAAATCCAATTTTTAGTTTGTCTGTTCACATTAGTCTTTAAATGTGGCCTGTCTGTGGATTACTGTGTGAACAGCTCACCCTCCTGAGGTGACCTGCTTGTGCAGTTGATCATTGATGACATCACGCCATAACCGTGTTTACGGAAGCGAACATGGCAACGGCAACCAGTATTGTAGGATTTATGGCTTATGCTAAAAAACAGTGTGTGGCGACTTCACTATGAACTTAACTTCACTCTCCCTCCACTCCACCCTGCTTCACGGCTGTTCTCCATGTATGTTTTGATTCTGTTCCTGGCTCCCGCCTGTGGCACACTTTTTTTTTAATCAACTTTATTTGTCTTTCATTTACAACAACAACAGTGCAGTGCGGGTCAGAATGACGTCAAAGCGACCTGGCTGTTCAGATTGTGGTCGCATTCAAAGAACTCCAGTACGTATCAGATTCAGTAGCACATTTAAAAGTGGTCTGATTCTGATTTGAAAATGTCAGATTCAATGCGATTTGTACTGTTCCCACTGTCAAAAGCAAATCATACATGGGTCACATATGAGAGAAAAATATCAGATTCAGGTAATTTGGAACTGCAGTGTGAACTAAGTTTCATGGAAAGTCTTTCTATCAAGAATTCACTGATACCCAAAACAGCCCAAGACCCAACACAGCCAATCACAGACACTTGCACACTTGACGTGTGAAAGTGTCGAAAAAGACCATGGGATGATTTTGCACATACATATCTATATGCCACTTCTCCTACATCGCCTCTTATATGACATCATCCATAGCGACAGGGGACTCGTCCCAGTTCCTTAGTAAAATATGTTTTAGCAGCTTTGTGAAGAGTTTGAATTGTTAGTGAGGAACTTTAGTGCAGTTCAGGAGTCCTGCTGGCGATGCAAATACAGGCCCTGTTGTTTATCTCCAAAGCTTGAAAAGATCTTCAGTGATTCTTAGTTTGTACACAGATGATATACAGTATTCAGTATTAAAAATGATTGTGGTTTCAGTGTGGGTGTGTGTGTCTGTCTGTGTACACACCCTGGCTATGAAGAGCCCGGCATCCAGTATGGCCTTAATATGTTTAAGCCAACCAGAGTTCTCCAGACCATACAGGAAGTCAGTCATGGAGGGAGCTCTCATCTCACCCACTGCATGGAAGAAAGGGAGACACACACAGGAAAATAAGAAAATATGCTATCAGAGGAAGGGTGTGTATTTACTGAAAGCAGCTCTGTGTGATAACTCCTCTTCACTCAGCTGTTTCCTCTTCACAATCTTCTGCACCTTTGTATGTTTTACTCTGAACACACACACACACACACACGCTCCTCTTCATACCATCGATGATTTTCTGCTGGCTGCTTCTCATGACGTGAATGTTTTCGATGCCAATGAACTGGAGCTTGATGTTGGTGTAGTGGTCCTCATTCTCGTAGCCTTTACCTGCAGCCCGATTCGCCATGGCGTTCAGCTGGACCCACACATACACACACAGTACTGTATATGAGAACAGTCACCAATAAAATAGGCCATAGTGTATATCATTTGCTGTGGCTGTACTTAGATGTGTGAGTGAAAGTGCGTGTGTGGGTGGTTGTGTTACCTTGGGCCTGGTGTCCACCACATAGATGTAATCACTGCCAGGGTTGGACTTCATCACAGCCTGCAGCATCATCTCGTCCTCCTGACAGCGTCCACTGAAGCCAGAGAGAGGCTGACTACATCTGCACACTGCTGCCTGTATGACCATCAAATATCAGACTCTTTATCACATGACACATTTCATTAGTACAGATCTTGCCCTCTTTCCCTGTGGGCATCACACCGACCAGTGTGTCCTGGTGGAAGTAGGCCAAAGCAGGAAATCGTCCTCGACTCCTGAACCTCGAGCTGCCCATGATTATGGCAGGTGTGGCCGACTTTGGAACAAACAGCTCTGATGGGTAGGTATCGCACACCTGGAAGACACACACACACACACACACACACACACACACATTAAAATCTGTGAATACTGACCACACTGCATGTGAGCTAATGCAGATGAGAGTGAATGTAGAGAAAGTTGGATCAATTCAACGCTGATTCAGGTCTTTTTATGGGATTTGTTGACAATAACAAAAAAAAGAGTATTGCCAAATGTATTCATTTCTATACATGACCTGAATGGTCACTCTGCTGCTAATGATTTTCCCTATACCATTATAACTAACATGCGACAGACTTCTGAGTAATGTAATGCCTTTTTGTTCTGTGCTGTTATGTTCATAAGTATATTCTTGACTATCAACATCTGCCACTACAGCTCACTAATGAACATGTCATATTAGTTCTTAGCCAGGACCAGTAGGTACAGTCTTTGTGCTAAACTGAATGTGCAACAATTGGGCGTTACAGCAATATCATGGACATAATCCTTTTGTATAACACTAACTTTTATTAAAGTGTAATTCCGGCGTAAAATCATCCCATAGTCTTTTTCAACACTTGCACACATCCAATAAACCATCAAGACAGCTTTTTCTTGTATAAACTATCCGGGAGAGTCGCTAACAGATGGACATGGCAGTAGGTAAGTCTTGAAAACACTCTTTTAATAAACTCTGTGTTCACTAACTACGTTGTTGGTGCTTTGTTTTCTGTGTAGGGACTCTTCTCCTGCTACTGCAGAGGTTTGCTGTTATTTTGGGATATCTCCATTAATAGGTCACTCGGGGAAAAAACTGTCTCGATGGCTTATTTGACGTGTGCAAGTGTCGAAAAAGACCATGGGATGATTTTGCACATACATATCTATATGCCACTTCTCCAACATCACCTCTTATCTAAACTAAGTTAAAGAAAGAAAAGACAATGTCAAACTATTCCCACCATCACTGTCATTCCCAATTAAATATTTCAGTGAGTATGTATGTAACAACTGGAAAATGTGTTATTATGCACACTATATGCAGTCCACCAGTATCATGAATTTAATTAATTTAGTCTAGAGCAAGACTCAGCTGAACAGGTCTAGGCTGAGCCCTGTATACGGCTGCACTGTGTTTGGTCAATGTGCTGAATTGTGGCCAAATTGTTCCAGAGATATTGGAACAGATTTGGTGTCTATGGACAGTGCGAGTGCGCCCTTAGAGAAGGCAGCTGCTGATAAGCCGTCCATGCTGATGGAAGGCTTTTCCTATCTTATCAGTAACCTTGTAAATGCCCTGAATACAAAGCATATTCACTGCACATTACAAGAGAGCCCCTAGAGTATATGACAGTATGTGTGTGTCTTTATGCATGTCTAAAAATGTCTAGGGTACGTCTATGGTTAAATGCGTGTCTATGGTCAAATTCATATAGTATGTAATTGATAATACACTGAATTAACATTGATAATTGTCATTAGTGTTATTATTATGTTATTAATATAAGCAAAAAATAATAATAATAATTAAATATGTAAGAAGGGGTGAGAGTAAATAAGCTATTCCTTTTCTCACTCCTTTCTGAGCTGTAAAGAAAAAAATAGTTGGACATTTAAATTTTGCTTTATGATTTTCATTGCTCTGCAAATATTGCTTGGAATGTCTAATTGTTTGACTATTTGGATTTTTGTTGTTTTTTTAATTAATTTTTTACGTCTTTACTTGTTTAAAACAAATAAACAATTACAAATTCAAAAAAAAAAAAAGTCACAAAGAGACTGACCCTGTATTCACTGTTGGCCGCCGTAGAAACCCATAAGTTATTAGGAACTCCCATCCTCTTGTAGTCACCCACGAGCTCTATGAAGTTCCAGGACTCTTCTCTCTCCACTTTGTTCACATTGGGGTTGAAGGACAGGCAGTACAGCTCACTGTACTTCTCTGTGAGAGGAGAGGACCCAACAATTCATTTGTAATCGCTCATATCTGTGCTCGTCATACTGTTAAAGCAAAACATTTAACACACCCGTTCATGACATCCTGTTAGACAGGCAATTGTGTGCATCACGCCTGTAAAGTATACCCCCCACAACTAGGACTGGAATCAAGAAGCGCTTCTGGTTGTCTCATTTGTTTACGTTATAGTGTTGCTGTGCATGAAATCACTCTACCACTCATTCAACCACTAACATACATAAACACACACACACAGACACAGACGCACACACACCTGGTCGTGACAGTCTGACCAATGAGGTGTGGACGTCCAAACAGTCTCTCTCCTGTGGAATGAGGATCTGGACGACCCGGAAGTCCTTACAGCGCAGGATCAGCTGACTTCCTGAGGGGATAGTGGGTGGCCTCTCCACACTGCTCACCATACTGTGCAACACCTGAAACAAGCAGACATACACACATATCCTATTATCCTTCATTTTCTCTATCATGTCCTTTTGTGAATAACTCACAAGGCTTTCAATGGAAAGTACACAAGTTAGTGACATCAGTAGGTGTGTTTCCACTATGGTTGACTACCCTGAATGAGGCGGCTCTATCTCGCCAAAAACGCCCCTAATTTGCTTGTGATTCGCTCAGGAGGCTGTTTGACCGAGTCCCTGAGATTTACCCGATTGCTGATTGGATGTAACTCTCAGCGGGATGTGACGTGTGGTCGTACAGACGAAGTAATGTAGACACTTTTGTTCTGTAGTGTAGAAGAACACAGCAGAGAAAATGGTCTGTGCATACACATGCAAGGCACTTTGCTGCATGCTCCCTCTCTCTCTCCCATTTACACCAACACACCGTAATGTTAGTACCGCAAGTGGGGTGACGGCCTGTCTGTCAACATCACTTTCACAGCACCTCGAATCTTTAGGTCATGGGTGTCAAACTGATCCAGTAAAGGGCCGTGTGGCTGCAGGTTTTTATTCCAACCAAGCAAGATGATTGGTTGGTTGGAATGAAAACCTGCAGCCACATGGCCCAGTGTGGATGAGTTTGACACCCATGCTTTAGGTGGAGTGTTTTCTTTCATGTTACTTGTACATAACTTGACATTGTGAATCATACGGGCCACCTTAAATCAAACTATTCTGTATTTCTCACTTTGAGAAAGAGCGGTGCATCGCTGTATCACTGATCAGCTGATCGCCAGTGATCCAAACCCTTTCAGAGTGATATGTCACCTCCAGAGTCTCTAAATCTCTCTGGGGCCTTTTTTTGTAATGGAAACACGGCAAATGAATGGCCATTTGAGAAGACGTGGACTGAAACTTTCAGAGAGGCCAAAACACGCCTAATGAGCACTTAAAAAAAACATCTGTCACATTATTGTGTAATGTGTCTTGTGAGCTAAAACTTTCAGGAAGGAATGTCAACATCAGTTCATGGGGAAGCTCCTGTGCTTTTCTACAGGAAATGGATGATGTGTGGCAGTGAACAAGAAGAAGAAGGAGAAGAAGGAGAAAAAGAAGAAGTAGACGCTTGCTCTAGCAGTCATCTTATTTTACACAAGCTAATTTTCATGTGTCTTCTTTGTCCCTGCTGATGCAGTGTGTGCCTGCTAGGTGAAATGTGAGACCCCTGGATGCCTGTTTTATCAAACCAGGTCCAGAGGAACAGGGCAGTGTCCTCCACCAACTCCTGCAATAGATATGAAACAGGGAAGGGAGGCATCTTCCCTTAACCTGACGACCTCATTGGAAATTGTTTGGGAAAGGGACAGGCACTTTTAAATCATACCTGGCAGATGATTGGATGAACCATCTGTCTATCAAACTGTGGCCAAAGTCAATCAGGAAGACAGAAAACATATATTCCATCCTGAAAAGCCTTCAGTGTCGTTCTCTTCTCACAGTGAAGAAAAAGTCTCCAGTTCTGATCAAACTGGTGCTCCCCCAACTCAACTGCCAGTAGCTTCTCAAAGGACGCTGATTGGTCGGTGGACAAATGCATTACTCAGAGCCTGACGAGATGGATTTTCGTGTGACATGTAGGGTTGCAAAATTCCATAAATTTTCAAAGTTTGAAACGTTCCATAGGAATTAACGGGAATTAACAGGAATTTATGGGAATAAATGGGAATAATCCTGGAATTTACTTAATTTAGGATTGGCCCTTAACAGGGATTTTAAATACATAGTTGGAGGATATATATTTTAGCATAATCATGACTAAAACAACCAGATTTCATGCAAATACACTGTGCATTGATTTCTAGAACCCTGGACTATTGAGGCCACTATTTTGAGCACAGAGCACAAGACTATTGAAGCCACACATTTGAGCCTGTGGAACACACACAATTTCTGAATATTTTTAGAATAGAAGTTTCTGGAAATTTACCAGAAATTGTCACATGATTGTCAAATGATCTTGTGTTATCGCAAGAATCCAGCTGTGAAAGGTAAATCTCTCCTGCCTGTGTCTGAACACGGAGCCAGTTGAGGTGGTTCAGGATCATATAGTAAGGATGCCCCCTGGGCGCCTCCCTAGGGAGGTGTTCCAGGCACGTCCAGCTGGAAGGAGGCCTCGGGGAAGGGAAGTTTGGGGTCCCCTGCTGGAGCTGCTGCCCCCATGACCCGACCCCGGATAAGAGGCTGAAGATGAGATGACGTGTGTCTGAACACTCAGTACTCACACAATCCATCATAATGAAAAGTGATGCAGTGAAACAACCCTTTCCAAAGGCTGGGCCGGTTTTGTAGATTAAATATGAACATGTCAGGTGAAGATTTCACTGTGATTATTTCATTTCTTCAACTGCTTTATCTTTTATGTTGTGATTCCTTCATGTTGAAGATCGTTTTCTTTCTAGGCTAAGTCGTAAGCAAAAGTACTTTGAATTTGAACGTCTTCAGCAGTAACTAGCACATAACTTTTCTGAACACTGCTTGTCTTGATGTTGCTATTCTTCAATAGTCAAAGAACAAAAAGATCTGATCTGCTCATATCTCTCACTTTAATTCAGCTCTTCACATAATTGTAATAAATATTTTGACATCTTGACGCAGAATCTATTCTATTTCTGTAATTAATATAATGACTGATGAGACGAGCTTGCTCTCCAGCAGATGTAACTGTCAAACAAATGCACATTTGTCTTCATATTGCCTTTAATTTTCAGTTACAAATCTGTCTGCATGTCTGGAGGATGTTGTCTAAAGAATTATCCACGTTCATTACAGCCAGTTTCTCCATCCACTACAGATGGAGCAGCAGTATTTGTCCACATTCTGCTCAACAGCCTCAAGGGGAGCTGATGTTGGTAGATGTAAAGAGTACGTATTTATTTCTATATTCTTTGTCTTGGAAGAAATATGGACCGAGAAATATTTAAAAGCAGGTTATCCATTTGCACAGGAACAGCCAATGCAGAGTTAGACAGGGGGATGAGTCAGCGAAGAAAGAAAGAGAGCCAGGATAAACTTTAGATGAGGTTATCTGAGCTCTGTGCCTCAATGGATACAGAGAAATATTATACTATTAATACAATTACCCAAATGATCCACCTTGCCTGTGACATGGATCAAGAGTCAAAGGTAGAGCAGCACCCTACTTCCAGCTTACCCATGTCTCCTTGCGTGTCTCAGGGTTGTTCTCTACAAAGATGGTGTGTGTGGCAGAAAGGTAGAGAGTCCCAATGCTGGCCTTTCTCTGTCCTGATGACCGGTCCAGGAGACGCACATTTTCCACCTATCAGAGACACACACAAAATCTCATATCAAACATGACCAATAGTTAGGAAATATGTCTTTCTCACCATGATGACAGCTCACAGTAGCCTCTGGCATGACTCAACACATTATGAGCTCTAATTAAAGTGTGTGAAAATCAAGGTCGGGGGAAAAATGTCATGATGGTCTAATGTTTAGAATCTAGATGCACCTGTACGGGATTGCTGCTTCGATATCCTGTATGTAGAGTCATGACTAAGGTTGTCAATAAAAAAGATTTAAATGTTCTATGTTTGATGAATTGTATGTATTTGAATTGCATTAGACTTCAGTGTTTATTGTTGTTATACAGTAGACAAATGATGTTCATAAATGCTGTATTTAAACACACAGTATTTATCTTTCAGTAGAGGTATATCTCCAATTATTCTTCTACATCCCTGCACCATTTTTTCCCCGATATGGATAAGAAGCTGCCCTTTATATAGGGTATTTTTCTCAATATAAACAAATTTGTGGCTAGTGAGAATGCTGAGTGGCTAGTAGCTTTTGAAAACCACTAGCCACTGTGGCAGGTGAGCAAATAAGTTAGTGTCAAGCCCCGATTATTGTATCACAGCTGTTATTACCACTACTCATCATTGATCATGTTTGCCACCATAATTATTATCATTGTCATATTCTATCACCTTAGCTGCACTTGTTTCTACTATCCTGCTGTATCAACTGTCCTAACATATAAGTCATATTCATATTACTATACATATTATTATAGTTACTGTTACTTTTGTGGTTACTTGCATCTCTGGGACTGTCTCTCTGTCTGTCTGTCTCTGTCTTTGTCTCTCTCTGTCCATCTGTGTGTCTTTTCTCTCTTTCTCTCTCCTTTTCTTCCTCCCCAACAGGTGCAGACAGATGTCCGTCCTCCACAGAGCTGGGTCTGTCTGACGTTCCTGTCTGTTAAAGGGAAGGTTTTCATCGCCTCTGTGTGAACAAGATGCCTGTTGCTGCTCATGGGGGAATTGTTGGGTCTATGAAATTGTGGTCTTTACCTACTCCATATATAAGTGTCCTGAGATAACTTTTGTTATGAATTGGCACTGTAAATAAAATTGAATTGAATTGAAATGAAAGACCAAGAGCCCGGTTATGTAGTCATGAGGATGGGGTTCATGTGTGCCTTTGCCGGGTTGGCACACCGGTTTACCAGGTTGGTGGTTACCAGCACAATTCTGCATCATGCTTGGGTAGAATATAATACATATTCATATTCCATAAGTAATAAAAAATAATCAATAAAACGTCGTTGGCGGCATGAGCACGTGAGCATCATAGGAGTCGCATGCGCCAGGTGTGTTAAGAGCTACGCCAGGGATTCAGTGGATGAGTCCATTATCGGACGCTCTATTGAAGAATAGTCACGGTCACACTATGAGTGTAGAAAACAAACTGGCCTACAATGTCCGGGCACAAGGTGTTTTCAGCCCCCGGCGCCATGACATGTAACGTTACCGCTAGCATGATGTCACTGTGGGGAGAAGACGGTTCCCACAGAGACAGTCCGCCTCACACATATGCGGTGTAACAGGCACAGGGGGGTGGAGGGGGAACCGGGACCTAGCGTGTGTCTAAAGGCTCAACGGACGGCCACAGCGGCAGAAGAGAAACAAAGATGAAGGACAGAGGTTAAGTCACTGGTGGTGGTGCTGTTACCTTGGGGGTCCGGATGTGCTCCATCACTGACAACCAAAATGGTGGAGATGGAGAAAGAGTGGCCCGCCGTGTTTTGTGGATTTCGCCGTCAGTAGTTATATTCCCTGATTTAAGTCAACGAATGAGCGGTATTCTCCGTGGCTGTTGTACCCGCGCTACCCTGGGATATTCCCATGGTTTCCGGCCCCTGTGCCCCGGCTCTGTCTTGTTGAACTAAAGGATAAGGCTTCTGTGCTACCGCTGCCCGTCCTAACGGTACCCGAGCTCCCTGTCTCCGTCTCCGTTAGATAGCGACGCTGATAACAGCGTCGTCACGTTAACGAGGATCAATGCACAACCGCCGGTTATTCTTTTCAAAATAAAACTCAGTATTTTATTGGGAGTAAGCCATGGTTCCGCTGGTTCATTATTCACATCCCAAATATCGTTTCCTCACCCCCATTGTTACACAACACCTATGCTCACTATAGCTGATTGCTCAGGATATGTTTACAGACTCCCGATGTTTATAATACTACGATGTTATATATAATTTAAAACCCCTACTTTATTTTGAAATTTGTGACCAAGTATTAAATAATGTCTTGATGCAACTTGGTCTAATAATATATCCTTGGTCGTGCTGCAACTGCGCGTGTGCGAATTGCACCCTCTCCCGCCTGTCTTTGAATGCACACGATATAAAAACCGTCACACGCACGGGCTACATAATATCATGTGTTTTTCTTCTGCTTCTGCTTCTTGTTTTTTACAGTGTTCTTCCAACGTCCTCAGCAGCAGGGGCTCTTCTCTGATCCATCTGAGCACATCTGTGTGTGTGTGTGTGTGTGTGTGTGTGTGTGTGTGTGTGTGTGTGTGTGTGTGTGACTGTGTCTGTGTGTGTATGAGTGTGTGTGTGTGTGTGAGTGTGTCTGTGTGTATGTGTGTGAGTGTGTCCCCAAAGCAATTTCAGTCAAAAGCAGCTGGACTTGGTTATTGAGTGAGAGGTGAAACGTCTTCCTAGACAAATAACCAAGTCCAGTTGCTTTTGACTAAAATTGCTTTAGGGATAACGACGACCTGGACAAATGAGAACATTCACAGGCTTGTGTGAGTGTGTGTGTGTTGCAGCAATCAGGCAGAGCAAGTGGGAGTCACATTGCAGAGGGACACACTGTCAGTAGCTGGTGTATATACGCCATGATATCACAACACATGACTGGAGGAAGCAAACTCTGAATTGATATGTCACTCTGATTCAAAGATGTGTGGTGCTTAAGCATTCAGCAGAGCATCACATACAATAACAATAATACACACTGTCCCCTTAAACACTTATTGCATGTTGTTTCAATGAAACTTCGAAAGCAAGAATAAATTGATTTGTGTGATGTTTTCATTCACTTTTGGTCCATAAAATGTTTATTTTCATTCATTTACTCATTCATTTGTATTGTATCTCATTTTATTGTGTGTTTTTAGTAATTTGATATTTTGTAAAGGGTTGTAATTTAGCACCAAGCTGAGCTGCTCTCACAGTGGAGATCAAAATTAGAGAACAACCAATAAATACCTGATTTATTTTGAAATACTGTTATTTTTATTGATCAGAATTTGATAGAATATCCACTGTGTCTATCCCACTGCTGTACTAGCATGTTTTTTTAAACCACCAAGGCACTTCAACAAAAACCTTTATTTAGTTTAGATGTAATGAGAGAACACTTTCAGATCCTCCCAGATATTGGTGTTAATATGGCACCTGGTGACAGTTGACTTAATTGTTGGACACTCCCTGTTTATCTGCAGCTCTCATGGTTACTTTGCAAGATGGAAGCTGCTCTAAGGAGACTGAAACCCTGAGACAGCAAGTTGTCCAGATGAAGGCCAAAGGGATGACCCTCTCAGCCATCAGAGAGAAGTTGGGCGTTCGCAGTCTGTGATTTCAACAATATTGAAACTTTAAAGGACACAGATTCCTTTAAGTCCCTCAAAAAGGCCGGTCGTCCACGTAAAACAAGTGCACGAGAGGACAGAATTAAGAGAAAAATAGAATAGAATAGAATTACTATAATGATCCCAGACTGGGAAATTATTTTGTAACAGCAGTAGTGGGTCAGCAAATAAAACACTTTGTACATAACATAAATAGAATCCAATATATACATAGTGTATATATACAGTGCACAGTGTGCTATAAACAATAAACAATAATAATATATACAACAAAATATGCAAAATATACTATAACAATAATACTATATACAAAATAAAAAAACAGTAGAGAGAGCAGAGTCCTCTGTCAGGCAGAGGTGAGAGAGTTATTATAAAAAGTGATGGATTGTGGCAGGAAAGATTTCCTGTATCTGTTGCTACGACAGCGAAGCTGAAGCAGCCTTCTGGAGAAGGTGCTCTGCTGTCTGACCAGTGTGAGTTGGAGAGGGTGGAGAGGATTATCCATCATGGATAACAGTTTTTTCAGTGTCCTCTCCACCACAGCCTCCAGAGTGTCCTGTTTGCAGCCAATCACAGAGCCAGCCTTCCTGATCAGTTTGTTGAGTCTGTTGGTGTCGCTGGCTCCAGTGCTGCTTCCCCAACAAACCACAGCAAAGAAAAGTACACTGGCCACCACAGACTGATAAAAGATCTCCAATATCTTGCTGCACACGTTGAAGAATCTCAGCTTCCTCAGGAAGTAAAGTCTACTCATCCCTTTCTTACAAACAGCTTCAGTGTTAGATCTCCAGTCCAGTCTGTGGTTGATGGTAACACCAAGATACTTGTAATCCTCCACCGCCTCCACATCCTTTCCCAGAATGCACAGAGGTTGGAAAGCCGTGTTCCTCTTCTTCCTGAAATCTGTCACCATCTCTCTGGTCTTGCTGATGTTCAGCCACAGGTGTTTCAGTCCAGTCCACTTCACAAAGTTGTCTACCA
Organism: Echiichthys vipera; assembly: GCF_963691815.1. NCBI lineage: Eukaryota > Metazoa > Chordata > Actinopteri > Perciformes > Trachinidae > Echiichthys > Echiichthys vipera. The sequence continues at coordinate 35,515,988 of NC_139827.1, read as the reverse complement.
GTGCCCTGTACTCCTCCTCCTGTCACTCACTTATACACCCAACAACAGCTGAGTCGTCAGAAAACTTTTGCAGGTGACACAACTCAGTGTTGTACTGAAAGTCAGTGGTGCATAAGGTGAACAGGAAAGGAGACAGTACAGAAGAAGACTCTCAATGGGGAATCAGTTCAACACTGCAGCTGGAGTTGGTCTCCAGTTCAGTGCTGAACAGGGCAAGGATCTGTCTCTGCACACAGTGTCCAAACCTCTCATCAGCAGAAAGAATCAAAAGGCTAGACTTGCCTTTGCTGAGGAGCATGTTGTGTGGACAGAGGAGAACTGGTCCAGAGTGACTTCAGTGATGAGAGCATGTTCAGTTTATTTGGGTCTGATGGAAACATTATGTTGGGCGTAGAACTGGGGAAAGTCTGAACCCAAAGTGTGTAAAGAAGTCAGTTCCATTTGGAGGAGGAAGTGTCATGGTTTGGGGATGTTTTCTGCAGCAGGAGTTGGGCCTTTTGTTCAGCTACATGGCAGGTGAATGCGAATGTTTATGTGAACCTCCTTCAGCAACATGCAATACCTTCACCGCAACTGACTCCAAATCAGCTGCAGTTTTCATGAAGACAATGTCCCCTTGTCACACTGTAAAACAGGTGAATCAGTTCACTGAAGCTCAGAATATTGAAACAATGAAATGACCAGAGTCCAGATCTAAACCCCATAGAGAATCTCTGGAAAATCCTTGGTAACAAAGTAATGTGTAAGAAACCCACTCCAGTTAGTGAAGTGTGGAAGAGACTGAGTCAGAATGGACCAAGATCAAACCAGAGCAGTGTGAGAAACTAGTGAGGCCCTTTGTTGAAATCTCCTCTTCTAACACAATGGTTACTGTCTAATATTGATAACTGTCTTTTTCACTAAATAAAGGTTTTTGTTGAAGTGCCTTGGCCCCCAGACCCCCCCCCCAGACCAAAGCGCAGTGATATCTACCAGAGGAAATCAATCATGAGCGGGCAGATTGGTCTGGTCCTCACATGATCTGGACTTCTCAGGTTTTTTTTTTTTTTTAACTTTATTTGCAAATTGTAACATGCTACTTGTGTTATTCAATTATCCCATTCAGAGACATAGTCACACCTCCTGAGCGCTATTTACCATTTACATCAGATACACATATTGAACTTAGAAAATATCAAAGACAAAATAATAAGTAAATACTTAAATAAAAGATAAAAAAAAACATGACATAAAAAGAGTTTACAAACAGATAAGGTTGCACACTTAAAAATATGGAATTTAGCAAGGGGCTAAATGAACGTGTATTCCAACATAAGTTTCTGGGCAGGGACCCACTGGACCTTCTTTATACACTTATAAAGTAAAGAGAAATTATTTTTACAAGCATTCCACAGCAGATTTAGACAATCAACATTTATTTATGTGGACTTTGCTCATACGCATTACATTATCAATTAGATATTCAGTGTCTTTATTTTTTAATATTACTCCCAACTGAATATTTTTGGGAAAAGAAAATCCAGTTTTTTTTCTTCATTTGTGTTGCATATAGGTAACAATTATCCACTTCAAATTTCAACCATGCTCTACTGAATTCATTGGAGGGATAAATCTCATTTATGGTTTTAAAATCTATTGCTTTAGGTTTAGGGGGAAAGAGTTTTGTTCTAATATCCTGAATACGTGTCAGTCTTTATTTGGCCACTAGATGACACTAACTGCGGTCAAGTGAGCAGTCATTCACTTCTCCGTAGTCAAACCAGCCGGCCTTATATTTGTAGTGGGCCCGTATTCTGACTTTTATGGTAAATGCATTAAACCTGGTCACAGGAGCTGAAGGTAAACACTATCAGAATCAGAAATACTTTAATAATCCCAGGGGGAAATTATTTTCGTCACAAACTCCAGCTATACAAACAACAAAATTATACAGACTACATATATTAGAAAAACAAAAATATAAATAAATATATATATATATATATATATATATATATATATATATATATATAATCTCACCTTGTCATGCAGGTGAGATTATGCTGTATTATACATCTGTGGAAGTTTATCATAGAAAAAGCAAAACAAATGAAAAAAATAAACACAAATGGGTTGCATAATGAAATGGGAACATTTTTTGATAACATTAAGACATGTAAAGACGTTTGAAATGTTTGTAGATGATAAAAAATAAAATCAGTATCATGCTATAAACCAATAAACCAATAAATACCGAAGAAACTTCACAAAAACTGGCTGGACCGGCACTGGTTCGTGACTCAGCTGATCAGAGGACCGCCGCAATTGGACCTGCACGCCTGATGGAGAATGTGCGTTCTAAGTGTAAGGATGTAAATGTGTGCAGATGGGTCTCCTGTGACCGCAGTGTGTAATCCAGGTGGAAGCTGCGGACAGCAGGCTGCTCACAGAGCTGCTACGGTAAGAGTAGAGTCTTGTCTCAACACAACTGTGTGCATGTCGAGTGACTTCACACCGCTACGACGTCAGCTGTCCGGGTCTATCAGCGACAAGTGGTCTAGCCTGGAACATGCCTGTGTCCAGAGGTACAGTAGGTAGGTTCTATTATGGTGCAGCCTAACGTCTGCTCGGTCACTGGGGAAGGTCGGCTGCCGGTGAAATCTGACCGAACACTTTTTAGAAGTGGACAGACTCAGGGTTTTTGATAAGTCGTCATATGCTGCATGTGATAAAAGGCACACTGGGATATGTCCATGTTGCTGATGCTGCCCCCTGCCACTGGCAGCATTACTGTGGTGAGATAAGAACGAATTGGAGCAAATGTTCGCAGCAGTAATCGCAATTGTTCTTTATTGTAGCGTGCAGTAGTTTACCATATGGATGATCAACAGCACTAAACTAACTGAGTTTACCTTCCACCCATGCTTCCAGGAAACAGGGTTTAGTTGGTATGAAGCTGTTGTTCTTTAGATCAAGGCTATGAAGGTGAATCCTTCTAGCAGGTTATTACATTTTCAGCTTGTAATGACTCCCCAACAGGGTGTTGTTTTAATCCAGGGACACCCCTCCAGGCTGTCTTTGGAATATGTCAATATGTGACAGTAGACTATATGCTCCTCTCACATTATTTGATGTGTCCTCTGGCTGTGCATGTCTCTGTGTGTGCATGCAGAGACAATTGTGTGTGTGTCATTTTAACTCTTTGTTTTTATCCAGTGTGGCACTGTTGCACTTTGTTTGTTGGATTGATGATTGTTAATTGTTGCCCCATGTAATCCATGTCATCCATGTTGTTGTGTATTTCATCTTTTTTAATTATCAGCTTTGTGTTATCATTTGTGTCATTATTGTGCATTTTACTGTTGATTTTTGCTGCTGGCTGCTCTGCAAATGACCCCCAGGGACAATAAAGACCCCTTGACTTGTGTATGTGTTGGCTCTTTGGAAAGCATAGTGTGTGAGTGTGTGTGTGTGTGTGTGTGTGTGTGTGTGTGTGTGTGTGTGTGTGTGTGTGTGTGTGTGTGTGTGTGTGTGTGTGGACATACCGTATAGGCCTATATCTGATTGTATGTGGTTGTTTAGGCCAAGCACAGTGTCTGTGGCCATCTGCTGTTGCATTTCTGAACGGCACTGTGCAGTGATGCTGTTGCGACTGCTTGTGGCATTGTGTGTCCTGAGTGTCCATGCAGCAGAGGGTGCCGTAGCAGCCTAATGGGCAATTCCGCTGCAGCAGCACTCTGAGTGTTACATAACATGATGTCCTCTGCATCACCCTGCATGGCTGCCCAGGATTAAAAAAAGACTCGGTGCATCTCCTTGGCAAGGGAGAGAGTTTTCTGTGTGTGATGAGCATGCACCTCTATGCTTTATCACAGCCAGCGCTAATAAATATTATGTGTATTGGCTGATCATTAGTAGCCCAGAACAAAATAATGATAACATAGGCCTCTTTTTGACGTGATCATTGATCAATAGCCATAACTCAAACCCATTACTTAATTCTTAGTGCTGATTTGTACCATTCAGAAGCCACTTTGTGACATTGTTGTTTGCTGTTGAGCCAAAAAAGCGGTCGGGATGGAGTCAGCTATCAGGCCATCAGGTAAAAGTGGCCAGATATGCCCTTTAAACTTCTACAGCCAATCACAATAATTGCACTGTTGCTACAATAGTAGTTGACATGTAACAATAGTTTTGATTGGTCTGAGGCTGCTTAAGTGGCCCGGGCAGAGTGGGCTACGATTGCAGGTTCATAGGTCAAGGAGCTGGGGGAGGCTGTGGTACAGGAAGTAGAGCGGGTTGTCTACTGTTGTACACTGCTAGCTTTTTGTGAAATTTCCATTGTATTTGGCACAAATTTGCCGTATTGCATAAACTGATTCAAATCTGTTCAAAAAAGGTTTTTTGGTCTAAATGCTTTGTTATATATGTTCTCCTTTAGCGCTATGTTTTCACATAGGGAAATACTTTGGTTGCACTGTTCAGTAACTTGCAAAATAGTAAAAACAAAACAAACAAACAAAAAATTGTAAAAAAAACCCTGATAAAATCTTTTCTGTTAAAAAATCGTGATATAATATTTTTGCCATATCGCACACACATAGGTCCAAGGACAGAACCCTGTGGGATTCCGTGACTGACTTTAGTGTGCATGGAGGATTTGTCAATAACATGTACAAAATGAGATCTATCTCATAAATAAGACTTAAACCAGCTTAATGCAGTTCCTTTAATGCCAATGAGATGCTCCAGTCTCTGTAGCAGGATGCGACGGTCAATAGTGTCAAAGGCAGCACTAAAATCTAGTAAAACAAACACACCAAAGACAATAGTTAGGGTCAATTTACTGTGAAATTGAATAAAAACTTGAGACCATCTTGGGATGGGGTCACAGCCACAATGCCGTATCGGTCCGGGGCATAAAGTGGGGGGCAGTAGCCCCTTCCTTACTTTTGACTCCATTGCTCGGATCACACCTGTTTTCAAACTCTGCCTTCATTTCAATATCACCTGCACACCTCTAAAGGTTTGACAGACAGAAAATACTCAACACCTCAAAAGGTGAAAACATTACCAGCATTGCTGTTGCAGCTGAAATGACTGTTGGCCCATTTAATTATTTAAGTGACCCATGGCAATTAATTGAATTATGATTAGATCTTATACATATATATATATATATATATATATATATATATATATATATATATATAAATCACTTACAACAATGTGTTCCATTTTAGCACAAAACTATTTCTTGGTGTCTTGATGTGATCAGTTTCTGCCCATTACAAACTACAGTCCACTCTTGCAGTTGTTTTTACCTTGAGAGGCTGATGCATGTCTTGAATGACGTATAATGTAACGCAGGCCTTCACAGGTTAGCCTGGGAGTTTGGTGCTCGTGGATATGAGTAACTTTAAAGAAAGACATTAAGAACTGCTACAAGTTCTGGATGAAATGCTCCAGTCGAGAAGTGTGAAAAATACAAATCTTTAAATCAGACTTACATAACTAGATGTTCTTAATGAAAGAACCTTGAAAATGGGATCTGTAATCATATGACTGCACCTGCCACCAAATCATATGATTACTTAAAGAATGACACTTACTAAAAAAGACAACACTACCAAATTCTGCAATGAGAGAACTGTTGGGAGAACATTGTCACTAAAGGTGTCATTAACCCGATCTGCAGGTTACTGAACAAAGTAGTCGCCTCTTCTTCTCTCAGTAAAATAATTCAAAATGGGTTTTTTGGCCTACAATCAAAAATTGCATTTTTGTGTCACATACAGGGTCCGAAATAAACTTTTTCAAGGCCGCAGGTGAATGATGTCTTTAGCATTTTACACAGTAGTAGCTCATCTCAACATCATTGTAAAGTAGCCACTCTCTTGAAACACCGTTATCTCCAAACCGCCATTTCTCACTAAATGTCCTTCTGCTTCTTTGTCCTCCGTCTCTTCGGTGGTGGGCTTTTGTTTTGAAGGCTGGCTGACTCCAGGGGCATAGTCATCATTTTAGAAGTGAGGGGGACAAATTGTTCAGAGGTCTATTGGGTGATTTATCATCCTCTCGCATTCAGTTGCACCTCTCCTTAGCAGCTAAAGAACCACTCAAACACAAACAGCACCAGGAAACCGACTTTAGCTCTTAAAAAATAATATACTATCAAAGTCAAATCTAAACTCTAAAGCTGCCAAACTCTGCTTGAGTTGACATTGAATGACCCTGGGGCATCTATAGTACAGGATGAGTAGCCACATAATTAAGCACCAAAAGTTCTGTAAAACATCATTCCTGTTTAGCTCAGCGCCCCGAGTAGTTGGGGGTTCGGTGCCTTGCTCAACAGCACCTCGGCAGTGCCCAGGAGATGAACTGGCACCTCTCCAGCCACCAGTCCACGCTCCATTCATGGTCTACACAGAGACTCGAACCGCAACCCTACGGTTCCCAAACGAGTCACCTATGGACTGAGCTACTGCCGCCCCAAATGGCTGGTTGTCCTGTTGGTCGTGTCTCCTTCTGCAAGTTTCCACAAGAGTTTACCCGAGAAAGGAAAACAAATTTGATTGGTCGTTATCTAGCGGGCGGGATATTCAATGTTTGGTGATCGTGAGCAGGCTGCATTAGTCAAGCGTAAAAAAAACGACCCCACTTTCATCCCAGATTTACTCGAAAATAGAATTTTGCAAAGAGTTTGGGCTTCATCGTATGATAGATGAGTTACTACACTCATTTTAAGACCCAGAGTGGAATCAAATTCATTTTTCTTTTCTGTCCAGCTTTAAGAATAGTAGTGGTGACATAGATGTGGAAATTAATCACAAAGTCCGTTTTAGGTTATTGATATTTTTTCTTAGCAAGTTCTATTTTTTCTCACCCGTGACCCTGCAGAATCATCCCTGTTGGCCTCTGGCCCACTGTCTCCTCTCTCACAGGTATTATCTCGTTATCACAAGAAAACTGAGGAAATAAGATGTGTGTTATGTTTGACCATTTAGGGCTTCCGTGTGAATTTAACCAAAAAATAACTTTTATGCCATCACTATTTTCTCTCAGCCAGTGTTAACAGAGATATTATAAGGACTTAAGTCATTTTCTCCTCTGTGACTGCTGCTGGCCTCTGGCCTCTGGCCCACTTTCTCCTCCCCCCCCCTGCTATTGTGTAAAGATTTTTTTTAAATGTTCAAAAAATAGTGAGCACATGTTCTGTGCAGAAATTAAAGAGGAGTGGGTTTATAACTAGCTAGCTTAGCTAACTAAATTAAAATCTGTCTTCTTTTAGCCAAAGTCCTAGGTAATAATTTACAATAAAGAATGTCTCTGATTTAGTTAAACATGATCTACATGTAAATTACTCAACTGTGTTTGTTTGCCGCCTTAGCTCCGCCTACTAATGACGCACGTTTAGAGGCGGTTTGGAAAAACGCGTTTAAAAAGAATTAAGTGGTTGTAATCGCTGTAAAAAGTGCGGGGAATGTCCCCCGTGTACACACAAACACATGCTGTTTCCCAAATGGAACACTGCAGTGAGTGTACTGACATTTTTGCACTGTGTCCTCTGTACTGACACGATCAGTTCACTCAATTCCCCCAGTGAGTGCTGTCTCAAATCACACAATGCCGCCCTGCACCGGAAATGACATCATATTTCTTCTTCTGTTCATCTTCCAAAAGCTTTCTATCAACTCTTCTGGTTCAGCACACCACCAAAAATCCTCTGATCCTCTTTTTGCATTTATAAAGTGAGTCTAGATGTTGCCGCTCCGTTGCACTGTTGTTTCGCCCCTCAAACTGGCTTTTTTTAAGTGCAAGATTTGGAAAACAGCACCGACACTGACGCACGCGGCGTGCCACTGTTAATGATAGGGGCAGAGCTGCAGGGGTCATCCCTATGTTCCCCGGTCACATAAGCCTCTGCCTTTGCTGATTTAATTCAGCATTTTGTTAGGATTAGAGGTTACGGTTAGGGTCAGGGTTAGGGCGTAGTGTTAGGGTCTACATAGGCATATTTGGCACTGATTTTGGAAAAAATAACAGACCGGTAAACATAGGACCCTTTCTGTGACAAGCAGGGAACATCGGCATCTTTTCTTAAGAAATCATCCTATAGGACCAGGGGAACACAGGTATGCTCCCGAGCTGCATATCAACATGTGCCTGTTCTCCGGCTCACTCAGTGGAGTAACAAAGGAGGATCTTGTGTGTGCATATGTGTGAAATACACAGTGATTTAAAAAAAAAGAAGAAAAGAACGGCCTGCAACTTCGACTCAGTTCCCATCGTGTTAAAGAGCCAGTCAATAGAAAGTCACAACTCTAGTATATGTGCTAGCTGAAATAGTAATAATTGCATCAGTCATACTGCCTTCTACTCTTTGACTTGATTTGCCGACAGCATACTTTCTCAGATGCTGCTTTGTTTTGCAGCTCACACATTTCGAATCCTGGCTTCGAGCATTCATTTCAATGTGGTTCCTGAAGAATCGATTTTTCTTGAAGTATTGCTGCCTCTTCACTTACTGTACTGCAGTTGCCTCAGTTGGCAGCAGACATAAATGCATCAGGTGCCAAGTTTTTGCAAATCTAATCCAGCCCCTCCTTGTTCAGGGCTGTGATATTGCACTCAGATGGGCTCTGCATGTTCATGTGTCTGGAAGAGTCTGTGAGAATTTCATGGTTGGCATGTTTGTGTGTGAATGTGTATGAGGAAGCCAAAGGCCCTCCCGTGCCCAGACTTGTTGTTGGATAAATATCGTCACTGCTGTGATTGATGGAGCTATTATTCACAAGAAAAGATGAACAGAGTAGAGATGGGGTTTTCGGCTCTTTGAAGGGAGCCAGATCTTGTGGTTCCATTGCTTTTAAAGAGCCATTCAAAGGGCTCATTTTAATATGTATTGATTTTCAAGAAACCAGCCTGGGCTTTTAAAAAAAAAAAGTAATTCTTGTCAAAAAAATCACTTTTCCTAAAAATATATTTGAACCAGTCAATATCTTAAAAACATATTCCATATCTAACAGAACTGTGACACCAGTTGGACAGATTTTTGCTAAATTCTATCAAACTTTCTGTTGAACCTACCAGTACAAATGAGGGTGTAATGTTTTTAGTTTATTTAATGGGGATCAACTAAAGTCAGTAAATAACACCAGCGAACGACGTCCGGCTGGTCATACAGTTACATTAGCCAAGATAATTCAACACAAGCATTCATAACCTGAGGCCGTGTTTGCCACTCAGTGGAGTGGCAAGAGAGGAGTTTCTGTCGAGTGTAAAAAAAATAAATAAAGAACTGCTCGCAACTGCGACTCGGTTTCCATCATTCGTGTTAAAGAGTCGTGCAATAGATCCAGTTCGTTTGTGAACATCACAACTCTAGAACAGAGCAACACTACCCTCTTTAATGCTATTTACTTATCGAACCCAACCCTAAAGCCCCACAGCACTTCTAACTTTACAACTATGACTGTTAACTGTCAATCAAGGTGAATCAGGATGGTGTAAAGAGGTCAGATCTGCACTAACTCACAGAAAACCTCCTACCCTACAAAGCCTTTACAACAATCTCTATTAGTGGTGTAACTCATATATAAGTTACACATGCTGACTATTGCCTGTTTCATGCTTCTTGAGATCGGCACCGTGTGGACGCTCCCTGCACACGTCATTTTATCAAAGCTCTCCATTAGTAAAGAAACGGATGACATGAAATTTGAATCAGCCAATATGGACTTCCATGTCCTGTAGCTAGCCAACCATCACAATGTGGTCTGTGTGACCCCGTCCATTTTGGAGGTGCACGGCTCGGCGCTCAGACCCTGCCCACCCACAAGTGCTCAATCACACCACACAGACCACGCTGAGGGCAAGAAGCATGAAACATGTTATATATAAAATTCTGCAAAATGCGACTTCACTGTTTCTGCTCCCTGTTGTCAGTGTAGCTCCTTTCATCAAAAGTCCTTAAACCCTCTGTGTACTGATCCAGCAACAGCTGTCACATTGTCACTCACAGACACACCTTTGCTAACACATGTTGTTATGCAGGTTGAATTCCAACTATGACATGCTGTCACATTTTGACATGTCACAGCCTGGAACTGACAGGTGTAGTTAACGGGTGTGATGAGATATCGTCCCACGAGATCACACAATATCAAAATGTGACGATATTTCTCATCTTGGTAGAAGTTGTCTTGCAATATCAATATGTAAGTGAATAAACCGCACCAGAGTGACAGATAAGACAGGAACATTATGTAAAGACTGTAAGGTTGAAGATGAGATGAGATGAGATGATGTAAGAGGTTAGTGCCCTGTAACACAAACATGGAACACATGAGCCCTGTAGCTTCTTTAACATTGGCTTGCTCCATAGCTGCTCGTCTCATCAGTGGAAGCCTCCATGTTGTTTACACTCAACAGCCTCTTCTCGTTTAGTCACTTAAATCCACCTCTAAACCAAAGCTGATTGGTTCGGTCGCTGCTCAAACTTCTCCAGATTTTCTGTGCCACACGTTACCAGACTGATTTGAGAGTAAAACACAACGGAGCTCAGAGATCAGGATGGTCTCATGAGGCTAGAGAAAACAAGCACAAACTCACATTAACAGAACGACACACATACACCAACACCAATTCTGTTTTGTTACCATTTCACTCCTTATGTTTGAGACTTGACCACAATTTTTCTGTGTTATAGACATAACAGCTATACCATGTTATAGCAGACACGTGTAACTAGTTTGTGTCCCACTTTGAATGCACTGGCTTAAAAGAGCTCCAAGATACAGAGAGAAATGACAAGAATGGGTCTCCCCTACATGTAGTTTCAGTGAGCTACACAGTTGCTGTTGTCCACTCACATGCTCAGTAGGGTTGAAGGTTTCCACTGTTCTCTTGACTAAGCTCTAGCATGTGCTGTATAGTGACTGCTGGGATTTAACTCACCTCAACATTCTGCGTTTGTTCACGAGGCCTCACAGCTCTTCATTTTTACACATTCTCTCAAACACTCGACTCGTTCCTACATGTCAAACAGTGATCATATAGATAATCAAGGCAAACAGTTTGTGGCAGGGGGCTCAATCGGGCTCCAGACAGCATTTTAAGCGTTTGGATGAATCAGTAATATACATGACATTCAGCAGCAGAAAGCCAAAAGCCTCAAAACAATTTTTTTCACAGCAGCCCCTGTTCAAAATGGTGTCCAGCGGCCCTGCCGGTATATGACGATTGACTGAACAAAAAGTGTAAGTATCTTAAACAGTTATTATTTTTGTGCGGTGCTAAACTTCCAGGTTTTTGACGTAAGCCCTGGCACACTTACTGCTCACGAACAATAAGGATGGAAATAATAATAATGTAACCGACTGTAGTGACTGTTGATGTTAATGTTAAAATGGGAGTGTCACTGTTGGAGTGATTCACAGAGACGTCCCACAGATCTGTGAAGTTGCGTGTTTTTGAGATGCTGTAAACCTGTAGTTGGTTGAGAGAAGAAGGGGGGTGGCTGTGAAATAGTGGGAGTTGTGGGAAGGTAATAAGCTAGGAGCTAGTGTGTAAAGAGGGTTTAAAGCAGTGACGATTGCACTAAAACTGAAAGGCAAGCTCAGCTTCCCCTAAAATGTCCCCTAAAAAGTGGTGAAATATGTACAGCTCTGTGTACATTTCATTGACTAAATACGCACTAGAAAGCCTTCATCTTTAGTTCAGAATCAGCTACTTATCACAGGTAACCGGAGCAACTTCCTTTTCCTTCATTCATCCCCACAGCTCCACACCACTTTACACAGTCGGACGCTCAGCTTCTACTGACTTCAATGGGGAAGTGTAGAGAGGGTTGTTCCACTGCAGACAAACTGAATGCTCATTGGATAAATGCTGGGCTTTGTCCCGCCCATCGGACACTCAGCGTCTCTGGGGGTCTATGGGACAGTGGGCTGGCCTGGACGCTCCGCTTCTGCATGATGATTGGATGAGCTGTCTGAGACGGAATCCTTTTTTGATTGACAGTTAAATGAGTGAATCAGCGATCTTGAAGAATAAACATCCACCGGAGCATTTTCCAAGTTTTTCATTCCGTTGTTCTGAACTGATCTGGAGACTTTACCAGCCCAAATTCTGGCCATACAAATCCCTGTATATGTTTGTGTTTAAATCTGTCAGATTAGCAAAAAAATGTTTTTGATGTACTCCATTTTCACAGAACTTCACACTGAGCTGATTAAAAAATAAAGGCTGCTTTATATTGCTTTGCAATAACTTGTTATGAGTACAGTACATAAGTCAGTGAGCAGCTCAGTAATCTTAGACAGAGCGAGGTCATCCCGAAGCCTGTACCATCGGTGTGTGATTGTGCGTCTGAATGAAAAAATGTGTTTGATGTATGAGTATGAATTTGTATGTGAAAGGGAGAATGTGGTTATGAGAACTCGGGCTGCAGCTATCGAATCTTTTTTTAATCAAGTATTCTACTGATTATTCCATCAATTAATTGAGTAATTGGATTAATTTTTTTTTATAATTTTGCGTATTAATCTATAATAATTTCCATTATTTTGCAAGAAAATATATTATCTCTGGGGTAGGCCCTTTTATTGTGGTAACACCCTGGGGTGTGTGTGAGTGTGTGTGTGTATGTGTGCGTGTGTGTTTGAGTGTCCACGTGTGCACGCGTGCATGAGGGAGAGTGAAAGAGATGTGATGAGTGTGTGTGCTGAAGTTCAAACACTCGCAATTTGCCATGAATAAGTTACTATTTAAAAAGTGGTGCATACATTTCTAAGTGACACCCGTGTGTTTACTCAAACAGGTTTAAAGACAAATAGATTTATTTATGAAATTAATTAGAGACCAAACTCAAACCAAACTCTAAAGACTGATCAGGGTGGTGATGTTCTGTTTAACATTCATGAAAAACTAAACAAAGAGACATTCATCATGACAGCTAACGTTACGCATTCGCTTCCTGTTTTTTTACACCTGCAGTCACTACAGAAACCGCTCTCCTTAAAGTGGAACAGCGGCGCTCAGAGTGGCGTTAATAACGGGCTGTTTTGGGCTCAGACGCTGAATCATCGATGTCGTGCTGTTGTGGTAGAAACAGTTCTAGTTTGCAGTGGACACTTTGCACCTTTTTGGCTTCTTTTTAAGTGTGAAATGATCCCAAACTTATTCTCCATGTAGTGGTGTGCATCCGTAAAAACGGTCCGTGTGGAACAATGATCCCTGTGCTGAACAGGCCTCAGAACACGCCAGATAGGATTATTTTTAATTGTAACTTCAATTACTCAAGTAATTTTTCAGCCCTAATGAGAACTCCGATTATACCCGGTGTGCGGTGTTTACATCGTGTTTGAGAAACCGGAGTATGCCCTTAACTCGAATATAACCAGGTTTTTAAACTGCAATGTAAATGCACTGACTCTGCTCTGAATAGAGACGGGGACGGCATATTCCTCAGGCTGCATCACTTGCTAACACTAGCTAGCAACACTACCTTCTACCTTACTGTACCACAGTGAAGCACAGCCTGTTTGTCAGTTATAATTTATTTTGAGTAGAGGTTCACCAGCTGGGATGGGGATGCTTCTTCTTCAGGTGAATGAGGAAGACACGATGTTGAATTTTTGCCTCCCCAAGACTATTTTCCTGTCCTTCTGACATGCCTCATTTCACCAGTTAAGAGTGACTTAAATAAGCTTTACTAAACATTCAGAGCACTGATATAGAAGCAAACAAATCTAAGATAATGTGCAGTAATGTCGTGCTGAGCAGATAATGAAGTCATCCTCCCTCTGTGTATGTTGGAATCCTCATTTCTCTGTTCTCTGTTTTGATCACCGGTCTGTCCATGTGTGCATGTTAGTGCTTGTGGCGCTGAAAAAATGTTGGTATTTCACATGTTGGGAAACGGTCTGTGAGAACCGTGTGGAGGCAATCTCAACCAAAGCTGTTGGTTAGAGGCACCGCATCAGGGGACAGAGTTGCTTCTGTCTCCCCAACTCACATGTACAGTATATAAAAGAAAGAAATCTGATGTCTGTTCTCCCCAGGCCTCTCATGTTTTCTGTCTTTTCTGCCTCCCACTTGCATTACATTGCAACACTGCCAGCTCAGTGAAGAGTGGAGGTGGAGAAGGAGAGAGAGAGCTCAAGCACACTGCTGCAAGTTTTTTTTTTTCTCCACGCCGCACACTACCATGCCATCCTATGTGAAGGGTGACAGTACAGGTGATGAGTTTGTCACTGGGGGGGGGTGCCTGGCAATCACCCAGTTTGTTTACATGCAGTTTAAAAACCTGATTATATTCGAGTTAAGGAGCCTTTCTGGTCTGCGCATGCTACGTAGGTTACAACTCCCCCTCCCCACTGCAGCAGTGGCCGGAAATAGAATAAATCAGGAAGCAACAGCACCGAAAATATGAAAAAAACAACAACAATGGAGCATTACCTTTAAACCAAGGTAGGACTTTGCAACAGCAAGTAATATCGTTACCAAGAAAACCCATTTCTGTCCAAAGTCGGCCATTTGTGATTTTGACAAAGGGGAACTGGAAAAAAAGCTGTATTCAGACCAGCTGTATGTTGGTGGGGCCCCATCTACTGTACCTGAGAAAGAGTTACTCCGTCATTTTCCCATTCTGATTATTCCCCTTTTCCCTGAACCAAGGAAAGACCATTTTCGGGCGAATGATGTGCATGGAAACGCACTGACCAAGGTACAGAGTTGATGAGTGTGACAGCCGCAGGGAAGAAGCTGTTCCTTCAACTTCTGGTACGGGAACAGAGACTTGTAGCACCATCAGGATGGTAGGAGGTTAAACAGTGGGGTGGGGATGAGAACAGTCTTTGACGATGCTGCGAGCCTTTCGTAGACATTGACTGCTCTGGATAGCCTCAATGCTCAATGCGACTTTGACTTTGCCTCATTTCCTCTTACCAAAAAAGGGCATGTATGTGACGTTGGTGGGAGGGAGATACGTCCATCTGGCTGATGTATGCCTCTGAGGAGAAGTGAGGGCCAGAGGCTATCTGTCACTCAAGAGACCACGCCCCTAATTATTCATAAACTTTAACCTCCAATAAAATAAAAACTAGCCCGGTAAAAAAAACATCATCCTCCTCAGTGTTGTCATGGAGATATGACATCACTATTTAGTCTGTTTCACTCACTCTTCACAAATTAGGGTGAATGACATCAATTCATCTTATTAGCTTGGCCAGTGGATTGCTCAATCACCCGTGCTGGATGCAGTCATTTTCAACGGGGGTTTTGCTGCAGGGTCTGTTGTACAGTGGTGTGTGAGTGCCAACTTGAATTATGTAATCAGTGTACTGAACCACAGTTTGACTGGTAGTACTGTGATCTGTTGTCACTGAGTCAGTTCTTATGCATTCAAATGCATAGGGATGTTCAACAAATATTTAGTTGCTTAGATTTTATAGTTCTCTTTCACCTTAAAGAACTTCTGTTTTAACAACATGGGCTGTATTATTGTATGCGTGTGTGTATCTTTATTAAATATGTGTCCATCACTCCCATTGGATATAATAAAATGTATCCTCAAACATCTTTCAGTCACATTTGGGAACATAGTGACATAGACCGAACAGAGTCCAGCGGGGCTGTACCACCCCATAAAACAATCTATTTAGTTCAAACATTTTATTGGTGATCAGTAGCAGTGAATCAACCATAACCTGTCCAAACCCTAACCAGGCAAAGGTCTCTGTACTACTCAATGATTATAACACACTTAACACACTGACAAATCACAATATTATAGGCTCTACCCCCAGGACTCAACCCCCTGCTTATATGGGCTCCCAAAAATCCATAAAGAAGGGGCCCCGCTCAGGCCCATTGTCAGCAGCATAAACTTGGTCACTTACAACATTGCCAAGCACATAGCCAATATCCTGGTACATGGTGGGTACACCCCACACCCCATCCAAAACTCCATAGACTTTGTGAACAATGTCCGAAACTTGAAAATGGATACAGATGAAACGATGGTATCCTACGATGTGACTTCCTTGTTCACTTGCATTCCAACCATGGAGGCTCTGGCCACAGTAAGAGAGCAGCTCACACAGGACAACTCCTTACACAACCCGAACAAATCAAACGAGACCACATTTGCAAAATTCTGGATTTGAACACCACATATTTCCAGTTTAATGGCACTTTTTGCAGACAAAAACAAGGCTGTGCCATGGGTATACCAGTATCCCCTATCGTGGCAAATCTATACATGGAGAAGGTAGAGGAGAAGGCTTTGAACTGCTTTAAAGGAATAACACAGAGCCATTGGTTCAGATATGTGGACGACACATGGGTTAAAATCAAATCCAAAGAGTTGCGAACTTTGTGGAGAGAAATATCAAGTTCACCAGAGAAGAAGTCAAGGACAATAGTTTGTCATTTTAGATTGTGACGTCCATATGGAGAATGACAGGAGCCTCCACATTGGGGTATACAGAAAACCCACTCACACAGATCAATATCTACTGTTTGACTCCCACCACCCTCTGGAACACAAGCTTAGAGTTATCAGAACACTGCAGCATAGAGCTGATAACGTACCCACCAGCTCACAGGCCCAAGGGGAAGAACGCAAGCACCTGAGAGGCGCCTTCACAACTTGTGGCTACCCCAGCTGGACCTTTGTAAAAATGTCAGCTGCTTCCAGAAAGAAAACCAAAGTGGTTGAAAAAGAAAAAGAAAACAAGAGAAACAACATAGACATTCTGTATGTGGCTGGGGTATCAGAGAAACTCAGGAGGATCTTCAACAAACACTGCATCCCTGTGTATTTCAAACCCAGTAACACACTCAGACAGAGACTAGTACATCCCAAGGACAGAACATCACACACCAAGCAATTTGTATTATGCTATCCAATGCAACGAGGAACGCAAAGATCTTTAAATTGGAAAAACAAAGAAACCTTTGATGACAACAATGTCCACATCCTGGACAGAGAGGACAGATGGTTTGAAAGAGGAGTAAAAGAAGTCATCCATGCAAAAGTAGAGAGGTCTGAGACACCACTTATCTCCAATAAACAATGCTGCCCTTTCATCCCTTCCCAGGAGATTCAACAATCTAACCTAAAAGAACAACTGTTTGCAGTTTTCGGCATCAAAGCCTCCTACTTGTCTCCTAGACTCTATTCCAACTAGGTTACTTAAAGAAGTTTTACCTTTAGTTAGCACTCCTGTATTAGATATGATTAATATGTCTTTATCAGCAGGTTATGTACCACAGTCTTTTAAAGTAGCTGTAATTAAACCTCTTCTTAAAAAGCCCAGTCTTGATCCTGAGGTACTAGCCAACTATAGACCTATATCTAACCTTCCTTTTCTCTCTAAGATCCTCGAGAGATTTGTCGCCAATCAGCTGTGTGACTTTTTGATTAATAATGAGTTATTTGAGGACTTCCAGTCAGGACTTAGAATGAATCATAGCACTGAGACAGCACTGGTAAAAACTACTAACAACCTTCTATTACCTTCAGACAAAGGATCTGTCTCTTAACTTGTTTTACTAGATCTTAGTGCTGCATTCGACACTATTGACCATCACATCCTGCTACAGAGACTGGAGCATCTAACTGGCATTAAATGGACCGCATTAAGCTAGTTTAAGTCTTAATTATCAGATAGATCTCAGTTTGTGCATATTAATGACAAATCCTCCATGCACACTAAAGTCAGTCACGGAGTCCCACAGGGTTCTGTCCTTGGACCGATTCTATTCACCTTAAATATGCTTCCCTTAGGAAATAATATAAGGAAGCACTCCATAAATTTTAATTTTTATGCTGATGATACACAATTATATTTGTCGATCAAACCAGAAGAAACCCATCAGTTAGATAAACTTCAAATGTGCATTAAGGAAATGAAAAGCTGGATGACCTGCAATTTTCTGATGTTAAAGTCATTGTACTTGGCCCAAAAGGCCTCCGAAACTCAATAGCTAAAGACATTGTTACTCAGGATGATGTTGTGTTGTCCTCCAGCACCACAGGAATCTGGGTGTTATTTTTGATCAGGATATGTCCTTCGATTCTCACATAAAACTAACGACAAGGACTGCATATTTTCACCGGCGTAATATTGTGAAAATTAGGAACATTGTGTCTCAGAAAGATGCAGAAAAACTAGTCCATGCATTTGTTACTTCTAGGCTGGACTACTGCAACTCCTTATTATCAGGCTGCTCCAATAAGTCTGTTAAGAGTCTCCAGTTGGTCCAAAATGCTGCAGCTCGTGTACTGACTAAAACAAATCGAAGAGAACATATTTCTCCTGTATAAGCTACTTTGCACTGGCTACCTGTAAAATCTAGAATAGAATTTAAAATCCTTCTCCTTACCTACAAAGCTCTTATTGGTCAGTGACCTTCGTATCTTAAAGAGCTCATAGTACCATATTACCCGACTAGATCACTGCACTCTGAGAATGCAGGGGTACTTGTCGTTCCTAGAGTCTCCAAAAGTAGAATGTGAGGCAGAGCCTTCAGCTACCAAGCTCCTCTCCTGTGGAACCAACTCCCGAGTGTTGTTCAGGAGGCAGACACTGTCCCCATATTTAAGAGTAAACTTAAAACTTTCCTTTTTGATAACGCTTACAGCTAGAACTTACGAGTCCTGAGCTGTGTTGTTATTGGCATTCAATTTCTCTTAGAGCCTGCATGGTCTGCTTAATGATGTTGCTATAGGCCTAGTCTGCCGGGGGATAATCCTGTTGCTGATACTCTGACCTTTTATCCTCTGTCTGTATCATTCATCTCTCATCAATGCATGTTACTAATGCAACTTCATGTTTGCCACCATAATTATTATCATTGCCATGCTCTGTCACTCTAGCTGTGCATGTTTCTTGCTGTTCTACTGTATTAACTGCCATAACTTTTAAGTCATATTCACATTGCTTTCGCTATCACTATAGTCACTGTTACTTTGTGGTTGCTTGCATCTCTGGAAGTGTGTATGTCTGTCTGTCTTTGTCTTTCTCTGTCGATTGGTTCGTCTTTTCTCTCTTTCTCTTTCCTTTTCTTCCTCCCCAACTGATGCAGACAGATGTCCGTCCTCCATAGAGCTGGGTCTTTTCCACGTTCCTGCCTGTTAAAGGGAAGGTTTTCATTACCACCGTACTTCTACGGAGAAATTGTTGTGTCTATGTAAATCATAAATAAGTCATAGAGTATGGTCTATGCCTACTCTGTAAAGTGTCCTGAGATAACTTTTGTTATGATTTGGCACTATAAATAAACTTGCAATCAAATTGAATTGAATTGAATACGATTGAGGAAATGGGGCTGGTAGATTTATGGCGTCAAAAACATCCCAGGGAGCATGATTAACTTTTTTTTCCCACAAAGGCTTCTCCAGAATAGATTTGTTTTGCGTGTTCAAAAGAGATGCCTATAATGTTATAGACTGCTACATTAAAGCCATAACAATATCAGTTACCTGCGTGTGACCTGTTGGAGCCTGCAGGGTCACATGGCAGTTCCTTTGTCTGTGACCATGCGACCAAACAAGCCCGTGGCTTCTGGGCCTTGTCTTTTCCTTTGTATGATCAGGCTGAGGCCTTCTCATAATCAAACTGGAATTTCAAATGAATCCAGAATTGAACAATCATCTGTGGAATGCTGATTGCACCTACACCATGAACGTTAAAGATGGAGGTTCTGAAAGAGCAGGCTCGTCTGCAGTTACATTTTACCGCCACAGAGTCCGCTAGAAACAACGTATCTCAATTCTTGGAGTACAACTTTAGGGATAGTCTAATAAGTTAACCAAAGTGATGAAAGTGGTTTTAGGTGATAAAATGGTGACATGTTCACATAAACTTCTCCCACAATGGAGCCAAACGTATACATGTTATCCATCTCATCCTGCATGAAGCTCAGGTGCTGGCTCATTTCTGACAGGAGCTCTTTTTTGCAGACAGCCTCACACTGTTGCAAAGTGACAGAATTAGTCCAGGAATCGGGGTCAGAGTGTGTATGTGTGCATGACAGGGTTTCTATTGGCTTTGTGAAACCCAGTTTGAGTTTTAGACCATAAGAGTGAGGATACTTCAGCTGCAGAATATTGTTAGAGTATGTCTGTGTGTGGAAAATCATTGTTAATGTAAACAAACCACCAGTAGACCTTTAGTTCTTGATCAAGGCCTTTGCAAATCCACTGGTTTGGTTATTATTCATATACATGACCAGTTTTCTGTTGTCTTACTTCCATTGTTCCTTTGGTTTTTTTCTGCTCCTCCCTCTGCTTCTCCTCCTACCTTCCTCTCCATCAGATTATGGGTAACTTTTCCATTAGTCTCATTGCCCTTTCTTCTTCAGTCCAAAACCTCCCTCTCAGTTTCTCCTCAGCCAATAACAGGGAGGGGGCCCAATGCTGCTTAGCAACAGCCAACCCATTTGGACCGGTCAGTACTGGCCACCCCTACTTTTTTGGGCCGTGGAGGGTGGACCAGTGTTAGGTTACCTCTCTCTCTCTCTCTCTCTCTCTCTCACTCTCTCTCTCTCTCTCTCTCTCACTCTCTCTCTCTCTCTCTCTCTCTCTCTCTCTCTCTCTCTCTCTCTCTCTCTCTCTCTCTCTCTCACACACACTGTTCACACTCACACACACACACACACACACACACACACACACACACACACACACACACACACACACACACACACACACACACACACACACACACACACACACACTCTTTCACACAGCTCTCTGTAAACATGGGCCTGACTATCCCCTCCCACACTAGACCTTGAGGAAAGTGTGTGTTTCTTGTTATTGCAGCAATGAGCAGCATGCTCGTGTTTCAGAACCAAAAAGGGAGGTTTCTCTCTCTCTCTCTCTCTCTCTCTCCCTCTCTCTCCCTCTCTCTCTCTCCCCCCACCACCACCGTCACAGCCTGCGTAGTCTTACCTCGCTTGCACTCATACACACACGCACACACACACACACTTTTACACACAGCACTGATGGGATAAGATCGTAGGATAAGATACGACACATTCATAAGTGTGCAGCACAGCAGGCAGTGTGTGAGGAGTTGGACAGCCTGTATGTCAGTCTGAAGCAAGGAATGTAAGTGAGCCTCCGTGATTTTTAGCTGGATGTGTTTCTTTGGGGTTTGTTTTTTGCGGCAGCACAAGCAGAAGGAGACAGAAGAGTAAGTTAAGACTGTGGCAACAGTTATGCACGGGATCAGCGCATGTGTATATGTGTTTTCCACATCATTTGTGTGTGTGTATGTGTGTGTGTGTGTGTGTGTGTGTGTGTGTGCACATTCTGGAGCATAGGTCTTTTGGAAAGTAAATGTTCCCTGCACTTTAAGATGTTTCATTAACTAATTTCCCCCTGGGATTATTCAAGTATTTTTGATTCTGATTCTGATGTTGGCTAGTGCAAAAGTCTATCATTTAACATTTACTACTGTCATCAAACTTCATTCATTTATCGTAAATGCAGCATTATTATGATTCTTATTATACAGTAGTAAATGCTTATGCATATTTAAAGTTTTGCCTGTAGCTTCCCATGTCTCAGTAGGCTGCATGCTGAGAAACCCTGCCAGTTTATGTAAAGTCCAGGTCAGGACAAATTCCTGTGTATTGGATCATAATAAGAAAACAGGGGGCTAACTGCTAAGGTGATGGTGCTGTGTCCAAAGTGCTGATAGAAAGCACTCCAGTGGTCTTTCCTCTGAAGATGTGATGGGTGTGATGATATCCAGATGCTTCGTTGAGAACATTGCACATGTAACTGAATGTCTTCACGATGTATGTACGTACAGTTGCAGCATTGTTTCACTGAACTGATGTGGTGGGTGTACAGCCTTTGTTTCAGTGCCATGTAACATAGAGGCCAGACTTACTAGATATCAATTTTACTAATGGAGAGCTAGTTGAATGACAAAAAATGCATTGTAGTGTTGAAGAAGTCATCTTAACATATTGGTTTAAAGTAGCTAAATAAGAATGTTATTAAGTTTCATCATGTAAGTGTATAAAAGGTATAAGGCAAGAATAGATAGCAGTCATGATGAGCTTTGGTAATGTTACGATGAGACAAAGTAACATTAACCTGCTGAATGCTTTGCTCACTCTAACATCCATTAGTTTCATCAGGTCCCCAGTGAAGCTAACTGACTAACGACTTGTTAATACAAGTGATGATTATTAGCACTGGAGGATGACATAACCTGCTAATGATGAAGTTAAGCAGCCAGAGCCGAGGCGTCACTGTTCCCAGAGCAGGCTCAGTCTTGATAAACAGGATCACACAATACATCCAACATGACGCGCACAGGCACCGGCCTTTGAGCAGTGTCCATGTTTATGCAAAATCTAAAAAAACGAGGCTATTTTTAAAAACAATTTATTATGGGCTTGAGTGAGTCCTCCAGTGCATTATCGACTGTTTGAGGAATTTTGGCTCACAAAGGAAAACTCCTGTACAGATGAGACTGAACATGTGTGACCATGTAGGGACAGATCACATGCTTCTGCTCCTGTATTTCAGTGATGGGAAACACTTCTTTTCGCCCTCGCAACAACTACTGCTCTTTAGGCAGCTGTACCGTCAATGGACTACTTGCACTCTGTTAAGCCTACATATCAAGAAGCTTCAAAGCAAGAACATATCAGTATTATGATAAATGAGTAGTGTGGCCTCATGGTCAGGGCTGTGTTGAATGATAAACCCATCTCAAACCTGTTTACTTTACTTTATTACAAATGTTCCTTTTGTGTTGTGATGGACAATCATTTATATTGTGGGTAGAAGTAAATGCTGTCACAGTTAACTCCTTTGTATATTCATTGCTACAGTACATCACTGCTAGTCCAGTCCAACTGAAGCCTCATCCACTGTCATGTATCCACGTATTGATCTGTTAAGAAAGTGGATGTGTCAGAGCTGGAGAGAGACAGCTAGCACGTTATATAACATCTCAATCCACGCTGTGCTGTATAACCTCAGGACCAATCCTGATCGGACGGGCATCAGCCATCCAGCTGTTCCTCCATCCAACACCTTGTTACTCTTCACGCAACTTTAACCTCCATCCAACTCCAACCTCTTAAACTTTCAATCTTCCCATATATCATTGATCTGTTGTAGTGCTGTCTGTAGCATGTTCATCTGCTCTAAAGACATTAAGGTGTATCATATAAATGTCATAATATTCATATTGGAGAATATGATGACATTAATAAGTTTCTTGGTGTCTCTCACCAGCTCAGTTCCTGTACCATCCTCACTGAGAGAATCAATATGTACATCCGTGTCCCTGACGTCATTTGAACACACACACACACACACACACACACACACACACACACACACACACACACACACACACACACACACACACACACACACACACACACACACACACACACACACACACACACACACACACACACACACACCTCTGCAGTGACTGTAGGTGGGAAAATCTTTCGGACAGAATGACACAAGCTGGTTATTAAGTCACTCACACAGTCGCATTCATCATCTCCCAGAATGAGTAAGCAGTCTGTATATTTCTATGGCAACCACTTTTTCTGCATTGGATGTCCTCTGTGTGGGATGCAGCGATAGGCTAAGTGTAAGTTCCTACTGGCTTTCATACACCGCTGTGTGTGTGTGTGTGTGTGTGTGTGTGTGTGTGTGTGTGTGTGTGTGTGTGTGTGTGTGTGTGTGTGTGTGTGCGTGAATCACTAGCTTTTGTCATTACTGTTTGTGTGTGATGCCCTTTGTGTGACTGCAGAGATGTGTGTGTGCAGTGATGCAGCTCTGTTGGTGTGTGCTGCTGCAACGTGATGCAGCATTTCTATGAAGGAAAGGTGATCCTGCTGCCTGTTAACAAGCTCCCTGATTGGCTGACACAAAAAACATCAAACAGATTGAGTTTGAAATCAAGTTATGTGATGAGTTGATTTCAAACTCAATCTAATCTGGGGGTTTTAATGTTAGGGAATGATGTCATTAGATGATTTATTTCCATGCTGTTCTTTGCCCTTGAAACCACCTGAATACAGTTGAATTGAGCCTGCAGCTGTAATATAAAACCACTGATGTGACCAGTTGTGTGAGATGTGTCTCTGTATCTGCTGCTCCGGTCCTGTCAGGTGGATGATGGAGTTTTTCGCTTTACCCACATTTTACTTCACTGTCGTTTGAATTTCATCCTGAGACTGTAACTCATCTGGTCTGCCGGGCTATGCCATCCGACCTCTGCAGCTCAACCAGAATGAAGGGGCTCAACTGGTCTTCAACCTACCTAGGTTCTCTCCTAAAACACCGCTCCTCTGCTCCCTTCACTGGCTTCCTGTAGCTGCTCACATCCGCTTCAAGACACTAGCACTTGCTAATAGTGCTACTAACGGATCAGGTCCAGCTTACATCCAGGACATGATTAAACCGTACAACCCGGCCCGCCCACTCCTCTATGCATCGGCTATTGGCTTGCATGCTCCGTCGCTGAGAGGAACACACAGGAGTCATCGACTAAGTCACGACTGTTTGCCTTCCTGGCTCCCAAGTGGTGAAACAACATCCAGATCTACATCCAGACAGCAGAAAGTCTACATCTTTCACCACACGCTAAAAACACATCTCTGTGGACTGCATCTTGCTAAGAACAATATAATTTATTATAAATTGAAAAACAATATCAAAAAACATCCTGCACTTGTAGCGCTCTGTAGTTTGTACTTAATTCTTGCTCTTCTGGTTTGTACTATTATGGTTGAATGCACTTATTGGAAGTCGCTTTGGATAAAAGCGTCAGCTAAAGGTAATGTAATGTAACGTGATGGATGATGGTTGGGAATTGCTTCAGCTGCCATTGCAGACCTGATGTAGCTTTTTTCAACTGTTGAAAAGCTGAGCAGTTAACAAATATCACTGTGCTGCAGTCATAAAAAGTTTTGTGTGTTTGTGTCTCCACTTCAGAAAGGAGTTCAACAAAGTGGGTCGTCATCTTATCAAAATATCGTTGGT
This sequence comes from Echiichthys vipera, assembly GCF_963691815.1. Lineage (NCBI taxonomy): Eukaryota > Metazoa > Chordata > Actinopteri > Perciformes > Trachinidae > Echiichthys > Echiichthys vipera. Next base: position 35,490,955 of record NC_139827.1, on the reverse strand, counting down.
CCACATGTAAGGTGTCCTTGGGAAAGACACTGAACCCCACATTGCTTCTGAAGGCTGTGTGAATGTGGTTTGAGTGATTAGATACAGTAGCATATGAATGTCTGTGTGAATGGGTAAATGTGACATAGTGTAAAAGCACCTTGAATGGTCAGAAGATTAGAAAGGCGCTACATGAGTGCAAGTATGTAGTATAAGTATAAGTAGTACAAGTCTATTTAGCCTTCATATACTGTATTCTGTCCAGCTGTGTCCTTATCCAGCTTCTCACTTTGACTTCACCATCCATGAACAGTGATTGCTGACTGACTGAACACATGAAATGTTCAGTCACTGTTGTCTCTTTGTGTAGTTAAGTTCAAATGTACAGATGTTAGGAAACAATGTAACTGGTGATTCTGATAAGACACCTGATAAGAACTATGAACATCTGTTGGCTGAGGACTCAGGCTAAAGTCAGCTACAGCCCTGTTTATCTTCTGTGTTTCTGCTGACTTGGCCCCATGTTATCACTGCTGATTAAATAGAGTTGGTAAAGCAGCTGCCACGGTTCCTGTCTCGTTACTGGTTGACTTTTCAGATACGTTATTGTCAGGGTTCTAAATTAACACCCGCCTTTTGGCAGGTGTTAATAATAACTTACTAGCCAGTTCAGCCGGGGATGTAGAATATGCGGCATTACATGCATGATACAAGCCTCTGTTCTCGGTTATTTATTCCTGTTGCGATACTTCCTACATTTTCCATGAACGCTGTTCTGTAATGCTACGTGATGATGTTTCATATGCCCATTGGCTGTGCGCAGTTTGCAGGGATACCAGCGTGAGAAATATTGGAAACTAACAGCACGTTCAACAGAAAAACACAAGGAAGAAGAAGAACAAATGGAGCCGAAGCAGGAAAATAGACTAAAGAGGAGGGAGTTAGCTAATGTTAGTAAAGTAAAGTCAAAAGTTCAGATTAAACTAAATGACTAAAGAGGAGGGAGTTATCTAAGGTTAGTAAAGTAAAGTCAAAAGTTCAGATTAAATTAAATTACTAAAGAGGAGGGAGTTGGCAAATGTTAGTAAAGTCAAAAGTTCAGATTAAACTAAATGACTAAAGAGGAGGGAGTTATCTAATGTTAGTAAAGTAAAGTCAAAAGTTCAGATTAAATTAAATTACTAAAGAGGAGGGAGTTGGCAAATGTTAGTAAAGTCAAAAGTTCAGATTAAACTAAATGACTAAAGAGGAGGGAGTTAGCTAACGTTAGTAAAGTAAAGTCAATAGTTCAGATTAAACTAAATGACTAAAGAGGAGGGAGTTAGCTAAAGTTAGTAAACTAAAGTCAAAAGTTCAGATTAAACTAAATGACTAAAGAGGAGGGAGTTAGCTAATGTTAGTAAAGTCAAAAATTCAGATTAAACTAAATTACTAAAGAGGAGGGAGTTAGCTAACGTTAGTAAAGTAAAGTCAAAAGTTCAGATTAAACTAAATGACTAAAGAGGAGGAAGTTAGCTAATGTTAGTAAAGTATAGTCAAAAGTTCAGATTAAACTAAATGACTAAAGAGGAGGAAGTTAGCTAATGTTAGTAAAGTAAAGTCAAAAGTTCAGATTAAACTAAATGACTAAAGAGGAGGAAGTTAGCTAATGTTAGTAAAGTAAGGTCAAAGTTCAGATTAAACTAAATGACTAAAGAGGAGGGAGTTAGCTAACGTTAGTAAAGTCAAAAGTTCAGATTAAACTAAATGACTAAAGAGGAGGGAGTTAGCTAGCGTATATGTAGTAAGTCTTTTTACCCTTTATATACTGTATATAAAAAAAAAAGGGGGGGGGGGTGTCTCTCCTTCCAGGCAATAGGAAGTGTCCTCAGCATCGTCAGGAGTAACAGTCAGACTATTACTAATAAGAGCAGCAGTGGTTCCCAAGTTTTGTGGAATGCTGTCACAGATCCCCTCTGTAAAAACCTTAACTTCTCTAACCTTCGACATTGTAAAACTTCATGTATCCAACTATTATGAGTCTGTGCAGAAACATGTTTCCATTTAAGGAAAATGTTACGTCTGGTGAGCAGGGTGGTGAAGGCCACGACATGTTGTTTAGTAATGGGCAGATTTTTAGACGGAGGGAGTACAAAAAGAGCCGACAGGGGATAGGGTTCTAACTTTGTGTTAAGAGCCTGTTTGAGGGTTTGAAATATATCGGACCAAAATTCAGCAAGCTTCGAGCACGTCCAGCGCATGTGTGCGTGATCAGCTGAGGACTGCTTACAGTGGTTACAAGCATCGCTATTGAGTATTGAATTTTTTTGACAACCCTAGTGTGAGTGTGTGTGTGGCCAGTGAATATCTATACTGAAAGGGCTGCAGATTTCAGAGCTGAGTATAAAAATGAAAGTTTTTGGTTTATAAAAAGGAGAAAAACATCGAATATATTGAGCACAGTCCTCTGAAATGTTAAAAGTGAAATGAGAAGCATGCTAACATGACTTTCACTATCATACTGTACTCGGTTGCCGTACCAACTATAAATAAGTGAGACACAGGTCATTTTCGGTCATTGTAAAGTGTGTGTGTGTAACTTAGAAAAGGTTTAAATCAGATAATGTGTGTAGGTTTGGGAGCATACAGCTTTTGACAGTCATCCTCAGCTGTCATCCTGTTTATTAAAGTAAGATCAAAGTGTGATACGGCAAAGAAAGTTGTAACTGATCAGTGGAATCTGCTGGATCAATGAGTGAAAGGAACTCCAAAATAAAACATCACTACCAGAGTCCTGTGAGTAGTCAGTAAAATATAACATTAGCTTCCCCGTGGAAAAAGAAGGTAGCTCATGGATATGACACCTTCCTGTTGCTCACATTGAAAAGAAGAGAGCTGAGAATTGAGGTTTTGCCATTACACTGTTACTGTACTGAACAGGAAGAGGATGCATTCTTTGTGGCATGTAGAGCAGGACTAAGATTTCCTGTGAGGGAAAATGTCTTGTTCTCTAACATTGTCTGCAGTAATGTACTAATGATGCAACATTCTTCTGTATGTTTTTGTGTTTTTTGCATTTTCGTTCTATGTTTGCACTGTTGTTGTAGTGATGCACTACACAGACACCACAGTGGTACTGAAACCACCTGGCCTGTCCAGACGAAGAAGCGTTTTGCTGTAACCACAAGAGTTTTGTATCGTTTTGGCTGATTATCCACACGGATGCGTTGTGGGAGCCTGAAATCGGGTCCTAAGGCGCATTAAAAGAAACGACACCTTTGCGTTGTCACCTGGACAGCTAAACCGCATATTCTGTGCCACCCCTACTGAGTGTCTGCGCAGTGCTGCTGCGTAAGCGGAGATAGGGGGAGAGACGGGCCTCAGCGGCTGTGGGGATTCATTACTCCAAGCTTGATGCATGGGAATGAATTCCCATATTTCTCCCTTTCCCTGATGGTCTGTATAAGTCGCTAAATTTGTCGCTAGCAGCTTTCTATAAATAAAACCCTAAGAAGGTCTAAAAAGACGTTAAATCTGGTCAACAAACAGTGTGTTTCCCTGCACATCAGTAACCTGAAAATGGTCTGATTGTTAAAGGAATAATCACATTATTGAAGTTCCCCTCGTATACATGACAGGGGGTTGAATGGGAAAATGAGGGAGTAACTCTTCCTTGGCTACAGCAGGTGGAGCTCCACCAACATACAGCTGGTTCAAATACAGCTTTATTTTCACCTTCACCTTTGAAACGCTTGTGAAAAATCACAAGCGTGGGGAAAATGGCCGACTTTCTGACAGAATTACATCAGAAACAGGTCTTCTTGGTAGTGATGTTACTGAAGTCCTCCCTTGATTTAAAGGTTACGTAATATTGTTGTTGATTTTTTTTAGGATGTTTTCAGCTCTGTTGCTTCCTGGTTTCTTCTATTTCTGGGTCAAAAGCCACTGCTGCAGAGTGGGGAGGGGGAATTCTAACCCACGGAGCATGTGCAGACCAGAAACCTGAGATTAATCTGGGAAGGCTGTTTACATGCACGAATAATCTGGGTACTGGAGGAGTTCTCTAGGTCTTTTAACTGGGGTATGAGAACTCCAATTTTACCCGGGGTACGGTGTTAACGCACTGACTGCTGACCGCCTGTGAGTGCTCTGGGACGGGGGAGGGGCTTTCAGCAGCACCCTCTGCTAGTTGAGGACACTAACTGCAGAGTTATGCGTGCACCTGCAGGCTGATGGTCAAGCTTCTTGAGAACGAATGGGAAAAAGATTGTTTTTGATTGTGTGAAGTACCCTAATTCACCAGCCCAGCTGTGTGGTAATGCACCAAACTTGAACTTGTACTGGTGTTAGAAGCAGCAGTTTTTGGACTTAACTTGAGAATGCCTTGCACCAACAACACAACATGATAACTGAACAGTGATTTGAATGCAATGGTACGTGTACAATGCTCCACTGAACCTCCTTCATAGTGAGCATGGTGTAATGATTAGAACTGATCTTGAACAAGTGTTGAAATAACAGATGGGAGCTCTCAGTGTCTGCAGCGCTGGGCTGAGCAACTCCTCACGCAAGATAGGAAATAACGTGTGGCTCATACTCTGTTTGTGAGTAAATGGAAGAATCACTGGGTATTTAGCTGCCATGCAAAGAGAAGTCAAGTGCATCACTCACAAAAACTCCAACTTGTCTTCCTGCTCTGACCCTGTTAAAGAAGAGTATTGGTTGGTACGTTCACTCAGGCCCTACAGTCACCATGCTGCATGACACTGGTTCTACATCCCATAATGATAAGCTGAAAACAATCACGTTGAATGTCAGTCACCACAAATAGCTTCTAATGCAGTCAGCTGTGGCTGGCACTATCCCCTCTGAGGTAGAACACTCACACACACACACACACACACACACACACACGGACGCACACGCACACACATACAGAGGCAGAGATTAAAAAGAGACGAATAAAACAACTGAAAAGTAAAAAGAGTGAACAGCTCAAAGTGATAGAGACACAGAGGGACAATGAGGTTCACGTCCACGCCACAGTGTAACCTTAGCCTGGAAACAGAGGACAGTGGAGGTTTGAAGATCAGTCTGAAGAGCAGGACAAAAGGACAGAAGTCTGTTTTGCAATACATTTTAATTTATATTTCAGATAAAAATGTAATATCAAATGTTGGTGTAACCTATACATTTTGTCCTAAGCCTTTGATTGGAGCGTCCAAAGGCCTGATCCAAGCTATGTGATAGTCTCATAACGTCCTGAGAGAGTCGTCCTCACTGAGCTGAACAGTGAACTACATCAGAGAGTGATGGAGGAAGAGAGCTGTACTATACTTATAAAAGATGGAGAAACCAATGTAATGTTTGAGGGTCTCTGGAGTAGGTCAGGGGTCTGGAGAGATTCAGAGAGATGGTGAGAGTGTCAGAAGTGTGAGCAAGTGTAATGGATCAAGAAAAAACTGTTTCAGGTTACATTCAGGTTACAACCATTTGTTGTGTTCTTGGCTCCTTCAGTGCGATCTTTATGTGTGTATTGTTATGTAAGAGTAATAGATGATGAGTTAACCTAAAGCTCCTGCACCCCCTGCAGCCACAAGGCTTGTTGTTCAAGTCCAGTTGAGAGTGAGGGCTGCCTCCTTCATCTTGGTTTTACTAAGTTTATCCAGTGATTGTCTTGTTTGAATTCAACTCTGTGCAGTGATCAGAGGCAAGCCGAGAGAAGGTGTGTCCGGATGTGTTGTTCTCCAGCCAAGCAGAGGGCTGTCCCCCTGAACAAAACAAAGCCCCTTCAGAGCTTCACAGCCATATGAAGCCATATGGCATCTGCAAAGGGATTACATGACATCAGGCAGGTGGAAGGAGAGGGTTTTTGGGGAGAATGTCACCTTTAAGCTCTTCATAATATTTAATAGTGATTGACATACTGCATGCATTTTTCATCATACTTTTTTTCATACTTTTTTCACCAAAGAATCACAGCTTCCCGGATAGACCTGCAGAAACACTGCATAGTAGGGGTGTGACCAGATATCGTCCCACAAGATCTTGTGATAGAAAATGTGATTTCTCCTCATGGTGAAAAGTTGTCTTGCAATATCAATATGTAGCAACAGAGTGACAGATAAGATACGAACAATATGTAAGCAGTGAGCACTGTGAGAAGATAGTGCCGTCAGCACCGTAACACAAACACATAACAAGTAACACGTGAGCCCTGCAGCTTCTTTAACATCAGGCTACAACTTAAAGTCACAGAGTGTGCACCTGACGGAGCCGAAGCCTCCATATGTTAGGAGAAGGGAGAACGCTGCTGGATAACCTGTCTTCACCAGCTGACTGACAAGCATTTACTAAACCAAAATAGTTTTCATGTCGGCTCCATGGGAAGAAAGTAACAGTGTTTGACTGATTGATTGACTTTATTTCTCCACCTAGCGCAGTGAGTGAGGCAGCAGGTGACACACACAGTCTGCGCTGATCAGTCATACATACCGTCACTCGCTCATCTCACAGAACACATACATCCATGCTATTATCGACCCAAGCCCGTGTTTTCTCCCACCCCTACGGTGGGAGAAAACACGGGCTTGGGTCGATAATAGCATGGATGTATGTGTTCTGTGAGATGAGCGAGTGACGGTCTTCAGGGTGCGGGGTATAGGCCTACTTCACCATTGTGAGTACTGTAGGCTACACTGGGATAACACGAGCACTATGCAAAGACACTTGCAGCACCACCTATCGTCTCGTCTCATGAAGGTCTCGTCACACACTGCATTGTCCACCTGATCAGACTCTGTACTACATTTAACAATTACTTCAAACAATGATCGATAGCACGATGGCATTCCACCACCAGATGCCTGTTGCAATCTCAGCCTCCCCCTGGAAGCTTATTGGGAAGTGTGACGTAGCGGGACAGGTGTGTTCTGGGTAGTGTAAACAAAATTGAAGTGTGGTTATCAGTCTGAGTCTACGGTGTGAACGTGATGGTAACACTGTCCATGCTCCAGCTGAGCACTAGACGCAAGTTACCTGCCACGAGCCGAGTTATTAGGATGAGACCAGCTTGCTCCCAACTACAGTTCGGAGCGTTGAAGCTGTACAGGTGATATCATGCCGCTATTCGGACGCATCACACGATTCAGAGGTATATATTTCTGAGGCATACTAGATATAAAAAATTGTATTATTTTGTTTTGTTCTTTTAAATGTCTACTTCATAGAAGATAGGCTTCCGTTGGTCATGGTTTGGAATAAAAGGGAGAAAACAGGACAGAGTAACATGGTGAAATTTTCGCATATAATTTATATATGTATATATAAGAAGATGTTAGCTAAGGCGGCAGGTGTGTGTTGCTTAGACGGCCGACTAAGCTGCACAGTTCTGCGGGAAACCCTGATATCATATTTAAATATATCATAAAAATCAACGGAGGTTGATGTAATCATGAAAAGCTCTGATTAGTCAGAGGCTTAACCAGGACTGTTTTGCACAAGCCAGAGCAGAAGCAGAAGATACGTTGTTTCTAGCGCCGGCTTTGGTGGTAAAATGTTACAGCAGGTGAGTTCCTTTGGAAACCAAACAGTGTCGACTCGTCGTCAAAGACGTTTTCTTTGAATGGTCCTCTTCCTGTCGGTTGATCTTCCATTGTAAGTCAGCAGTAATGTGGTCTTTACCTACTCTTTATGTAACGTGTCTTCAAATAACTTTTGTTATGATTTGGAACTATAAATAAAATTGAATTGAATTAATGAAATGTTACTGCACTGGTCAGACACATCAGAGCAAGCCTAACTCTGAATTCAGACTTGAATGTTCTGTTTCATTGCACTTTGACTTGTCAGAAGTTGGAAATTCCTGATTTGTTCTTGTTCCTGAGTACAAGTGAACGCAGTATAATCTGAAGTGAAAGGCTCCACCGGCAAACCAACCTCTGCTGACGTCAGGGACTGTGCAGCCCATTTGATTTTAGTGAGGGAAAGTCTCCACAGACACTCAGATGGTATTTCTCAGCAAAGCAGCAAATACAAGTGCTTTCATTAGTGGGTCATATGAACAATCACCATTGTTTTAACTCACTCTGTGATAGATAGGAACTGGAAAGGCAATTAACTAGATGAAAATCTTACGAGTACAACTTTAAAGGAGCTGTATTCAACATCAGAACACTGATATAGTAGCAAATGTTTTCTACGTTCAGATTTAGTGCAGTAATGTCGTCCTGAGCAGAGAGTGGAGTCACTCTCCCTCTGTGTGTGTTGGAATTTGACTTTCTCTGTTCTTTGTTGTGATTGAAGCGTGCATGCATGGTTGTGAAAAAATGGTCAGTATTTCACGTATACGGTGTGAGAGCTGTGTGGAGGCAGTATTTAGAGTAGAGCTCCTTTAACTAGAAACATTAACTGTTGAGTTTGTATCACATTTTGTAGTAATGTTGGAATAGTGTCCTTACGCTGCCTCTTTGTATGAATGAAACCCGTAGACAGAAGAAAGTAGAAAAGAGTAGAAAGAGACGTAGACAAACCATATCGTCAGTTCATTCAAAATTCTAAAGATATTTTTAGAATTTTTAATCAAATGTTTTTCATTAAAAAAAAATTGTAATGTTATGTCGTGCATGCATTTGATAGAGGTCTTATTTTGTCATTCATTGCGCAATTTCCGTTTTTTTTACTGCTGCATGTTTGAGTTCATAAAACAACTCATCACATCTGCTTTGGGGAGTGGACTGAATGTCCCATAACAGACACAACTGGTTTCATAATGAGGAGCTGCTGTGGAGTGACTGAGCATTGGAAGGCTTTCCATCAGTATTGAGGAAATATATTTTGATCCATGAATGAGTTAAGAGTTAGTTTAGTTAATTCACTGAACCATCAAAGGCCTGCTGGTTGTTAGTCCTCCTGTTGTAACCGCTGCCTCTCTAATCTTGTATTCACTCGTGGGACATGACTTCAGTCACTCTTTTCCTCCTCAAGTTCTTCCTCTTCCTCTCCATCCACCTCTGAACATAACCTGCTTACACTGGGTACATTTACTCACGTTTATAAAATGTTTTGCTATAAGTTTATCTACCCAACACTGAAATTAATAGTTGGCAACTATTTTGAAAATCGTTTGTCATTTTTCATTTAAAAACATTTCATGCTTCCAGCTTCTCTAATGTGAGGATTTGTAGATTTTAAATTTGTAATAATTGTAACATAATTTAAAAAAATGTTGAGGTTTTGACCGTTGGCTGCCGATAAAAAAATTGTGAAGGTGTTATTTTGGGCTCAGGCAAATTTTCACAGAGGACATGTTTATGCATTATGAGCACTTTAACATTAAATGTTGAATATGGAGAATGAGCAGAACACCACCATCTAGTGTTTTAAGATGGTTGTTGCAACAACAAAAAAATAACTCCAGCAGTCTTGTTGCCAGGTTGGTCAGACCCGGCCCAGTAGCTACAGGAGACCTGAGTCTGTTTGAGCCTGTTTGAACCCTTCCCCTCCAGCAAATCACACCATAAAAACAAGTATTAGAGTTTGACTGACAGTTAGCGTTAGCTGTTAGCATTAGCCATTCCTGCTAAGTAAAGATGAAAGTGATGTTAGCGATCAAGGAGAAGCGTAGCCATGTGGGCGTGTATTTGAATGGCGTTTCCCTCCTTTCTCTCAGTCCATGGAGTGAATGCTTGGCCTATTTTGACTCTGGTTTTGCCCGTCTCCGCTCACTCAGCTGCTGGGACAAATAACGCCCCCTTCAACACTCCATTTCACCCAGTGCCAGCCTACAGTAGCTGCACCCAACAACAGACAAGCCTGGCAACCAGCAACGCCCAACGCTATTGGCTGCTACCATGGGAACAGAACGTAACAGAAAGTCATTGTCAAACCTGCCAAAAAAATGTTTAAATATTAATTCAGACTAAATATATATATTTTATGGAAAAGCAATACTTTCATTCTGTACCCCTCAAAACAGCCTGTGGGTGTATTATTTAAAAGATATAAATATAGCTTTTAATAAAGATTCTACATATTCAACCTTATATAGTGTAGGTACCTTTTCTTATTATCCTTACATGTTCCCAATGCAGTACTTGTTATACAGTGTGATGTTACTTTTACTAAGTAAAGACTTCCCTACAGCACTGCCTGCTTGACAAGTGTGTCCTAATGAACAGCAGGGTCCAACCTCAGCAGCACTCATTAACCTCGTGGATTAGCCCTGTTATTCACTCCTGCTCACGCACACTCAGCCACAGTGAGGCCCCTGCAGGCTGATGGTCACACTGATTCTAACAGAAATGGATGAGACGTTTGGTTTGGCGAGGGGTCATGCAGGAGTTGAAGCAGCGAGAGTCACTTCAGTTTTCAAAGCTTCATGTCAAAGAGTGCAGACCACTCTGAGTGGAATGTAGGACGGCCTTTCTGTCTTTGTATTTCAGCCTCTGCATGATCACATACTGTAGATCTTGTTGGAGTGTGGTTATTGAGTTGAACATTATAATTATTTCATACCACAGTCATAGGAAAGACAGAAACCTGTGCATGTCCAGGGACTGTGCACTGTTTAGGGGGAAATGTGCCCTCAGGAAATGTATAAACTAAAATAAAAGGAATCAGGATGTGAGTTTGAATATTGATGGTCAATGTCCCGGTGAATGCCTGAGGGCATTGTCTCCATTGTTTCATGACTTAATATTTCTCATAGATGGGACAGACCTTTAGTTCCATTCTAAATAGGCAGTCCCCAAGCTCCTCTGTTAGTATTCTATTGGCCTGCATCTTTCCAGTCTTGGGAATAGGCTGTTGTCTGGCACCAGAGCACCAAAGTGAGCCCTGCCTGTCCCATACGGCTGCAGATTTCTTTAGGTTTTGGGGTGCAAATATCAGAAAATGTAGAATGAGAACCCAGTAGTCCCAGGAGTTATAGATTAGGGCTAAAGCAATCACTCAAGTAACTCAAATTATATTTTTTGAGTACAAAAAATCCTCAGGCCAAAATCTCTGCCTTGATGATTCGTTTAAATCTGCAGCGTTCCGGGCCTGCTCAGTACAGGGATCATTGTTCCACACCGACCATTTTTGTGGATGCACACCACTACATCCTGATTTCAGTTGGCATGATGGCGGAGAGTGAATAAACAGCCTGGAATAGGCAGAGAATGTCCAGAGTTTGGGATCATTTCACACTTTAAAAGATGCTAACAAGGTCCACGTTGTTAACGCCACTTCACTGTGTCCAGTTAACAAGTTAACAAGTGACCTGTTAACTGGACACTTTCAGCTGAGTGCGTCTGCGGTTTCCGTAGTGACTGCAGCTGTTAAAAACAGGGAGAGAATGCGTAACGTTAGCTATCCTTGTGAATGCCTCTTTTTTTAGTTTTTCATGAATGTTTAACCGAACGTCACCTACCTGATCAGTCTTTATAGATTTGTTCGAGTAAATGTGTCAGTGGAGTTTTGTACGTTGTTAGTTGTTACAGTAAACAGGAAGAGAGCAAGTTACTCTTCCTGATAGTATCTATCTCTTCCTGATAATATCTGTCTCTAATTTATTTTATACATAAATCTTTTTGTCTTTTAACCTGTTGGAGTAAACACGTGTAGCAGAGAATTTTATGCACCACTTTGAATTGTTTAAATAATAAACTTCATCATCTCATCTCATCTTCAACCACTTATCCAGGTTCGGGTCGCGGGGGCAGCAGTTCTAGCGGGGGACCCCAAACTTCCCTTTCCCGGGCCAAATTAACCATCTCTAACTAGGCCAGTGTGGAGATCTCTCCGCCTAGTCCTGGGTCTTCCCCTTTTTTGTCACAACGGTGCGGTAGAGCGACTGCAATACCGCCCGCGCTGCTCCGATTTTCCAGCCAAACTCACACTAAATCATCCCCTCACTCGCGAACAAGATCCCAAGGTACTTGAACTCCTTCATTTGGGGTAAGGACTCATTCCCTACCTGGAGTTAGCAATCCACCAGTTTCCTGCTGAGGGCCATGGCCTCAGATTTAGAGGTGCTGATCCTCATCCCAGCCGTTTCACACTCTGCTGCGAACCGATCCAGTGAGTGCTGAAGGTCACTGACCGACGATGCCATCAGGACCACATCATCTGCAAAAAGCAGAGACGAGATCCTTGAGACGAGAACCGAACTGCAACCCCTCCCCACCACGACTACGCCTCGATATCCTGTCCATGAAAATCACAAACAGAATTGGTGACAAAGCGCACCCCTGGCTGAGGCCAAGCCCCACCGGTAACGAATCCGACTTACTGCCGAGGATCCGGACACAGCTCTCGCTTTGGATGTACAGAGATTGGATGGCCCAAAGAAGTGACCCCCTCACCCCATACTCCCGCAGCACCTCCCAGAGTATCTCCTGGGGGACCCAGTCATATGCCTTCACCAGATCCACAAAGCACATGAAGACTGGATGGGCATACTCCCAGGCACAGAAGTATTAATAACAGACGACCACTCGGATTGAGATCAAAGAGGCCGTTCCTCCCAATCACGCCTCTCCAGGTGTCTCCATCACTGCCCACATGGGCGTTGAAGTCTCCCAGCAGAACTATGGAGTCCCCTCCTGGAGCCCCATGCAGGACTCCATTAAGGGTCTCCAAAAGGCCGAATACTCTGAATTGCCGTTCGGTGCATATGCACATACAACAGTCAGAGTTTTCCCCCCTACCACCCGTAGGCGTAAGGAGGCGAACCTCTCGTCCACCTGGGTGAACTCCAACACGGCGGCGCTCAGCCAAGGGTTTGTGAGTATCCCCACACCTGCTCGGCACCTCACACCCTGGGCAACTCCAGATAAGAGTAGGGTGCAACTCCTATCCAGGAGTATGGTTCCAGAACCGAGACTCCCCAGAGCCAGCCTCTTCTGCCCGTGTCTGGTCCGTTGAGGCCCCCACACCTTCAGGGCCACCCATGCAGCAGCGCACCCGACCCCAGCGGTTCCGTGAGTGTACAGGATGGAGAGGGGGGGAGGTGCCACAACATTTTTTCGGGCTGTGCGTGGCCGGGGTCCGTGTCAAACCTGGCCACCAGGCGCTCACCAGCGAGCCCTCCGTCTGGGCCTGGCTCCAGACGGCTTCCTCTGGGCAGGGTCTCTCTTCCTCGTTTTTCCATAGAGTCTTTGTAAACCATTCTTAATCCGGCCCCTCGCCTGAGACCCCCGCCATGGGAGACCCTACCAGGAGCACTGGACTCCAGACAACACAGCCCTCAGATTCACAGGGACACACAAACTTCTCCACCATGATAAGGTGATGGTTCCCTGAGAGGCCTAAACTTATTCGTGCTTATTCATTCTTAAACCCTTGTGTTAGGTTACCACACCAAACAGACCTTCCCCAGACATAATATATTATTTGTTAGAAATTATTATATTAGTGATAACGCAAAATTCTATAAAGATATATATATTTTTGCCAATTATTTCTTATCCCATTACTTGATCAATCGATGGAATAATCGGTAGAATACTGAATTACAAAAAGATGCGATAGCTGCAGCCCTATTCTAGATACCCTCTTTGGTTAATGACTTTCTCAAGTGCTGATCTTGTCTAAATCACTCCATATTTACTATAGAGAGCACTTTATTCACCCTCAGCCATTCTGTGTCCCACAATGCATAGCATTTTATAGATATGAATATGATCATTTTGTGTCATTACTGACATGTGTAGCATAGTGTCAGAAATCTCAAATGAAGTGCTCCTTACAGAGTGAAGTGCTGAGTTGGGGAGCAGTGCACGAGGAACGAACCAGGGAAACACTAGGAGTGGTGCTGCAAAGCCAACATTACCTGGAAAAGGTAATGTCACTGTCTGACATTACTGGCAATACAGTTTACTAATGTGCTTAACATTTAATGTGTTCGGAAAGGTTCAGCTCTGGTCAAAAACTGGTTCTGCACAGCCAGACCCTCAGACAAATCTACTGAATTTTTAATAGTGACAGTGACTCAGGTTGGTTGTGTGTCTGCTCTCAGACAGACAGACAGAAGCAGGGTGTCTGTGAGCCGGTCATTGTGGAGTAAAATAGTTTATTATATATGACACTTTTACCTCTGAATAGCACATACAGTATCTGATGCCACCTGGTGAATTGTCAACCCACCCTTTTTCAGTCTTGGATGGTTCTTATAGTTCATGCAATTTCATGACGTACACATATTCCTTGCTAACATACCTTCATCATTACACTGTATTTTCCACTTAACATGGACTGCTCATTTGCCCAGTGTAAAGTATTAACACAAACCTAACAGTGGAACTAAGGTCACAGGACTGTTTGATCATGCAGTCCGACTTTCTATTTACCCCAACCCTTGTTCATACATTATGGATTAGTTCAGAGGTAGACTGTCACTATGGGGATCATGTAGCAGGAAAGAATATGACTATATATACTGTAAGATGGGCCCGACCAATACAAATGAAGTTTTATAATAATAATAGAGCAAATATGAGATATGTTTAGGAAAGCATCCAATAATTTTATTAAATAATATTTAAAGGTTGAATATGTAACATGAGCAGAACACCCCCATCTATTTTCTCAAGATTGTAGTCTTAACAACAAAAAATAATTCCAGCAGTTGCCAGGTTCATTGCCAAGTATGTCAGTGTTCAGCCTGCTCGAGGTCAAGTGATGAATCCTACAGGGTAATGACTAATTTGGACTAATCAATTAATTTGAAAACAGTATTTAACGTTAGCCAGTCTTCAACTGGAAGTCTTTCTTTGAGTGCTGTGGAATCCATTAGCTAGCTCTCAACTCAAAATTATTCCTTGTTTCTGTAGCAACAATCATGGGACAGAGACTCATTGTCATCCCGTCTAAATATATTTTTTATGGAAAAGCAACACTTTTATTCTGTACCCTTCAAAATGCCCCGTGGGTGTATTTTTTTTAAATTATATAGCTTTTAATAAAGATTCTACATATTCAACCTTTAACATTGTCAACCAATTCTACAAATGAACACAGAGAACATTACCCTGGAAATCCAGACCCTCTGCTAGCCAATTTCAGTTTGCTCTGGGCACTCTCCACTGGAGCTCAGGAACTGTGTCCCAAATCACCAATAAAATCATACTGTCTGTTATGGGTGGGAGTAACCGATGACGACAGTGATGCGGCGTTGTTGTAGCCCCTTCGATGGCTCAGTTGGTAGAGCGCAGGACTGTAGAGTAAAAAGTAAACAGCCAAGATGTCTGCGGAGGATGAACAGCAGCTGTTTAAAGCGGCTTTGGCCTCCACTCTAAACCACTTGGACTTTGCTCTTCCTTTAAAAAATGAACAGAAGACGGCACTCAAATCTTTCGTTTGTAAGAAAGATGTATTTGTTGTTTCGCTTAACGGATTCTGCAAAAGTTTATTTGATCAGTTAACCCCGCAGGTCGCTAAACACAGATACATCACCATGTTCATTGCTCTGATTGGTCGTAGTCGTTGTAGTGCTATCCAATTGCCTGCAGTGACTGCGTGCGTTGGTGCCGCTCCTCGAGTTGAAAATGTCTATTGATCGTTCCAGGACCCTACGTCTGGATAGATGTGTGCCTGGAAAACAATGAATCAATACAAAAAAATCAAATGAATAGCTAAAGAAATCAGTCACTTACTGACCATTTAAAGAATAACACCAAATGAAATAGTTATATGACACCATTTCTAAAACACCCCAAGCAACGTGTTCTGCACTATATGTTCTGTAAAAATGGTTTACAAATCAGCGCATATAAGAACATACACACCAATACCAATAGATGTCTGTGATAGGCCAATGTTGGCTGACTGATATGTCAGTCTAACTAGGTCCTGATGTCCCTGGCAAACAAGCAAGCCGTTTTGTTGAAGCTATCTGTCCCCTGAAAAGATTTGTTGGGTGCCAAATATGCAGATCTTGGGGAGCGTCGACTGTGTGCCAGTTGAAGTGGGCTGCAGGGGCTTAGAAGGCCAGTCTCTTCAAAGAGTCCTGGGACTGCTGATTTGTGGGCTGACCCGACTACGTCACCTGGGGGAGGGTGTCTGATGATGAGACCTGAAACACCTGATGACTCCAGGTGCATCTCTGATGATGTGTCCAGGGTGCACCACAAGCTGTACCAAATAACTAGCTTGTTATGTGGTGTTTGTACTTTGTCCACACACTGTAATCACAATGGAAGACTCACCTCCACGCAGTCTCTCCGAGCATCCTCCCAAGCGCAATGTGATGAAGTAGTCTGTAATAACTTTTGTGTCTTTGTTAGTTCTGTACGCTTCCACCCACACAACATAGCGATTAAAACCGTTAACAGAACCATTGATGGCGATGCCGTATGGCTTCAGCTTCTCGTATGAATCCATGTGCCAAAGCACATTGGGACCTTTGCTGTGTAATGACTGCGTCTCCGACGCCTCTGCCCGCCTGAGCTCCACTCCTTCAGGATTGATCAACCTGATCAATTACCTTATTGTGTCTTGGGATACAACATATCCTCTCTGTATTGCACGCAGGTGTAACCATGGTTACCATAGCATCTGTCCAGTACCATCTATTTCAGGTTGCACGACTGCAACCACCTCTGCCATTTTTGTGTGGTTTCTCCTTCTGAACAGACAATACTCTGCACAAAGTCCTAATACGTATTATCCCACTGTGTTTACATGCTAAAAGAGCAAGAATTTCTTTGTTGTTAAACCGATTTGGAAGTGCAATTTCACCAGTTCATCTACACCAGGCATTTTGTAGATGAGTAAAGCCAGTAGTTTGAGTTTTTTCTTAACATTTCATCTTTATTCTCGACATTTAGACTTTATCCTCAAAATATTTTTTCAACTTTATTCTCGACATGTACATTTTTTAAATGTATCTAATACTCTTGTGTACATCTGGGTTTGTTTGGAGAATAGTGTGTTACAAATTTGGATAACAGAAAGCTTCAGATATCCTGATGTTTTTGACTCTGAGCCTTCTGTCTGTCCTGGAAGTGAGTCAGCTCCCTGTGTCGCCCAGGGACCCTGCTGCCATCACTGGAGGACGGAGATGGAACACCGTCCTGGATTTGATCGCCTTTATATAGCTGCTGCACTCTTTTGTCTTTGTCCCTGACCCACATACACACACATGCATGAGCAGCCGTGTTACATTGAAATGGGTTTCATGTGAATGGGGGGCTTCGGTTTCTGAAAGGAGTTTATTTCAAGTTGTGTCTTTTCCTCCTTGTATTTGCAGTCACTAATGCACCAGAATCTCTGTCTCTAGCTTCTTGATTTGAGCCTGCAGAGGGCAGCATTTCTCAACTCTTTCCCCATCAGTGTGCACACACTGTTGTTTCTGCAGCTAACAGAGGGAAAGTTCAGCAGGGGGAAATGACATGTACATACAAGTACTAAATACAAAAAATAATAATGTTGTTGAAATGATTATATGTAGTGTTTTATAAACAATTAGGAGGTTTAACATTTTCTGCTGATTCGTATCAGTTACAGGAGTTATAGATTTGGCCTAAAGTTTAAAACTTCTTACTTAAATATGAGTTTCCTAGTAAATGTTTTTTTGGAAAAAATGGCGATTATCTAGAATTGAGCGTAATTCTATTGAATTAATTTCTACAGTATGCTGTTATGTCAAAATTACAAATTGAAAAATGTAATTTCTCGTTCTTCTTGCTGTTTTTCAGATGTGTTCAACTGCAGAGCACTCAGAAAATGTGGAATTTACTCTTTAAATAACCTGCGAGGATCATGAACGGATACTTTTCTAAATGACACTTGACAAGGACATGATCAATTAGTGCCTTTTTGGAAAAACTGTTACATTGTTGCGCAGTGTTTGGAATGTATAAGTGGATGGACTGCATTTCTGAGACATACTAAATATATTATCAAAACATCGCTGTAGAAGTCCAGAGGAAAACTGCATACCCTGCCCCTCAGAGAATGGATTGGACATTTTTTTCACAACCAGCAAGAAACAACAGAAAGCAAATGGTCAAGTGTCCGCCTGTGCATCTCAGATCGGAAGAGAGCGACTGACCCTCTGTCTCCTTGGTCCAGAGATGAGTGTGTCGCAGCCCACTGAGGTCTTCCCTGTCAGCGGGGAAAATGGATCCAGCATGAGGCTCCCTCTTCATAGGGCAGGAGACCAAAATGGGAATGCTTTCCCAGTGTCCTCTTCCTCTTCCTCCTCCTGTCTGGGGGAGTCTTCTCCTGAGTCACTGCGGAGTCTGAGCAGCCTCAGCGGGGGCAGGACTGACAGCTCACTGGACTACGACATGTTTGAAGTCACTCTGACGACAACAGTGATTGCTAAAACAGACAATGTGACAGATGTTGTGATTTCCAAATGGGTGCCAGAGGAGAGTAACCCGGATGACAATGATGACATCTGTGTGGAGAAGATGCAAACAGCGACAGAACTATACGAGTCCAACGACAACTCTGTGTCTGTTTACGTGGACGCAGACAGCTGTGAATGCTGCCAAGACACCTGGAACGACAATGACAAGCTGACTCTGGCCCTGTCCCTGACCACACACAGGGACAGCCATGGATCCTCAACCCCAGACTCAGACGCAACAGAAATCCCTGCTGCTGATGATGATGACGATGAGGAGGAGGATGATGAAGAGGAGGCTTTGTTTCTGTCTGTGAGCTCTGACATGGGTGTGCGGAGAAGCAGCGTGACCTTGACATGCTCCACCAGTCAATCCGACGACAGCCTGATGAACCCAAGTGGCTCTGCTGCTGCCACTGAGGTCCAGACGGAGGGGCTGGTGGCCGTGGATTCAGCTGATGAGGACAGGTCAGAGCTGGTGTTAGAAGGACTAGAAGTTGCCCGTCTTCTTGCTCCACCTGTGTTAAGCCAGACAGAGCCTCCTGCTTCTAAGAACCTCTGTGAAACCACCCAGATATCATCTTCTTCTCCCTCCTCCACCAATCCACGTCAAGATGTTAATGAAGTCACATCTTCTCCTACTGAGGAAGCTGATGGAGGTGTAGTTGGCCCCAAACCCTCCCAACCCAACAGCAGTCTGCCAGCCAGAGCAACAGTAACCAAAGTGACCAATGCTACTTCAACAGCTCCCAAGACAGCGGCGTGTGCAGCCACCAAACCACCAAGTCTGGAGGCAAAGAGACTTTCCAAACTGGACCTAAAAGATGTTGAGGCTAAAGCTGGATCACGGCCCACCCCGTCTCCACATAAAACACCCAACCAGGTATTGTGTGTTGATGCATGTAAGCTTTTGAGCAAGTGTTGTATAGCTATCTTCTGGCTAACGTTTGTCATTTCTCTTCTACTTAGCAAAACAAATCTGCTCCAGCCAATGGAAAGAGAGCTGTCCCCAGGAAGGAGAAAGCACTGTCTGGGGATGGTGGTAAAAAGAATAAATTATCTGCAGGTCCAGTCAAGGTGGCCGTGGTGCTGAAACCCTTCAGAGCAAAGAGCAGTAACCTCAAAACCAACCACAAGACATCAGCCAGTGTCTCTGCCCAGCCAGAGAGGAAGAGTCACACTCTCTCTACTTCAACCAGCTCTCTGGGGTCTGAGGTGGCTGAGGAAGGACCCCTGGACACTCCCAGGAAGGCTGTCCAGGAAGTGTCTGATAAAAATGAAACCACTGGAAGTGTGGAGACTAAACATCCAAATGAAGATGCTCACAAAGGTAGTGGAAGGGCTTCAAAGACAGAGGCAGCCGTGGAGAAACCAAAGACTCCTAGTCGGGTGAGTACTACAGTATGAGCATGTTGGAGTGTGTTTAAACTGAGCTCCACTGTCTTAGCCCTGTGTGTAGGGCTGAAACAATTACTAAAAAAATCCTTAAGCCAAAATCTCTGCCTTGATGATTCGTTAAATATCTGGTGCGTTCTGCGGCCTGTTCAGCGCAGGGATCATTGTTCCACATGGACCGTTTTTGCGGATGCACACCACTACATCGGGAAAAGGCAGAGAGTAAGTTTAGGATCAACTTTCAAACTTTTCCTGCATGGATATGTAGTAACATATATAAGTGTATTCAGCATGGTTATTTTTGATATGAGCACAAGTTGTTGTAAATCTTTTCAGAGTTTTATTTTTAACTCCTGGCTTTGCAGCTAAATAGAAACGGGCAGTCATGGTATGTGCTCATGCGGGGTATACTGGAGTTTAACACTATCATTAACATTTGCTCTCAGAGGGAGGTAGGATGCAATTATGTAAAGTATTTTTCAAGACTGGAAATTAACTGAATAAAAGATGCAAATCTGCCTTTTGTCAGAAGGCAGTGAGCTTTAGCTGACTGATGCCCTAAGCTGTGCTGTTGTTGTTTAGCATACTACTACATGACTCTGCTGCTGGCTGCCCTTCAACGCCACTTTACCTCCCCCTACTCCTCCTCCTTACAGACCCCTGGTCTGCCCCTCACCACCTCACTTCAAACCTACCTATTCCACCCCTCCTCCCTCCTCTACCTCATGTCCTCCACAACCTGATGCCCTCAGCTCTCCCTAAAAATACACCTCTACAGTGTCCTTCACGCCTGACCTGGTGAGAAGACAGCTGACAAGACTCCACTCTGGCAAAGCTGCAGGCCCTGATGGCGTATTTCTCAGGGTGCTTAAAGCCTGTGCCCCCCAGCTGTGTGGAGTACTTGAGTAAGTCAAATCTTCAGCCTGAGCCTGCAGCTCCAGAGAGTCCCTGTGTTGTAGAAGACATCCTGCCTCGTGCCTGTGCCAAAGATGCCGCGTCCCAGTGCCCCTCAGGACTACAGACTGGTGGCCCTGACATCCAACATCATGACGACCATGGAGAGACTCGTCCTGGAGCAGCTAAGGCCTATGTCAGGTCCTTCACTGATCCACTACAGTTCACTTAGCAGCCCCACCTGGGAGTTGAGGACTGCATCACCTACCTGCTGAACAGAGTCTGGATTGTGGATTATCTGATGGGCAGGACACAGTATGTATGCCTACAGAACTGTGTGTCTGACAGGGTGGTCAGCAACACTGGGGCGTCACAGGGGACTGTCCTCTCTCCCTTTCTCTTCACCCTCTTTGCCTCAGACTTCAACTATTGCACTGAGTCCTGCCATCTTCGGACGTTTTCTGATGACTCAGCAATAGTTGGCTGCATTGGAAAGGGGGATGAAAGCAACTTTTTCACTTGGAGTGAGCTGAATCATCTGCAGCTCAACGTGACTAAAACAAAGGAGCTCGTAGTGGATGTGAGGAAGGTGAAAACACCTGTGACCCCTGTCTCCATCCAGGGGGTCCCTGTGGACACTGTAGAGGAGTAGAAGTACCTCAGGGTGTACTTCAATAATAAGTTGAACTGGACTAGAAACACAGAGGCTGTCTACAAAAAGGGCCAAAGTCGTCCTTTAACATGTGCCGGACGATGCTGAGGATGTTTTATGAGTCTGTTGTGGCCAGTGTGATCTTCTTCGCTGTTACATGCTGGGGCAGTGGGCTGAAGGTCTCAGACACCAACAGACTGAACAAACTGATCAGGAGGGCCGCTGATGTCGCGGGGGAGGAGCTGGACACCCTGACGACCGTGGCAGAGAGGAGGATGCTGTCCAGGCTCCGGTCTATCCTGGACAACGTCTCCCACCCTCACTACGACACACTGGCCCAGCAGAGGAGCACCTTCAGCAGAAGACTCCTCACACCCAGATGCGCCACAGAGCCACAGGAAATCTTTCCTGCCTGTGGTCATTAAACTATACAACACATCCCTTGGAGTGTCTCTCACCTCCTCTCTGTGATTTAAACTCCACTATAGGCAATCTGTTCTTTGCACATTTCCATTGTACTTTGCACATTATTACAGTACTTTTGATCTGTATATATTACTATTGTAAATTTGATATTTTATATATATATATATATATATATATATAGTTATATATATATATATAACACTATAAATATGTTATCTGTATAATACTGTTGTTGTTAAATATGTTGTTTGTATAGCTGGAGTTTGAAACAAAAACAATTTCCCCCGGGGATTATTAAAGTATTTCTGATTTTGATACTTTAGCATAATTCCACAGAAGAGACAACGTCACAGCAGTGTTTTAAATGAGAAGAGTACGTGTACAGTCCTTGTGCTCCGTCTCTGGTATGTGTTTTTAAAGATTCAGTGAGCCAGTGACAGGTTTAAAACCTGCCCCAGCATATTCTCTCATAGGAAGCCTCAGGGCTTGGGTGTATTTACACACAAAGGTGTGTAACAATATGCAAATATGTGTCAAAACTGCTGTACATAACAATCTGTGTTATCAGTGCATCAGCCTTTATTTTGTAATATAATGTCATCTAGCTCACTAAATGATGCACAGTGTGCTTATTATATCCATCCACAGTGACATGAGCTCATTAAAGGCCTACTTTCACTTTATTCTTCTCTTTTCTACCTTATTTAAGAGGTATTCAGAGAAATGGTGTTACAAGTGTGAATTAATGTTCACTACCCTCCATATATTAAACAGTTCATCAGTCCGGCTGCCAGCTTGCATGTCAACACATGATTTAGTGTGTATTGGTATGTTACAGTAATCCTTGGGCTCAACCTCTTGGCTCATCTGTAAAGTGGAGGAGGCTGTAAGTTACAAACACACTTAATGTGTAATTCCGGGGTAAAATCATCCCATGGTCTTTTTGGGCAAATACACTCATCAAATAAGCCAGTGATACAATTTTTTGCATGTATAAACTATTGACGGAGAAATCCCGGAGAATCGCTAACAGTGATTAGCTCGGGTCGGTACGGTGAAGGCATTCAAATGTCTTTTTTAACCACTAATACTGCTGAAAATAACAGCCAACCTCTGCAGCAGCATGAGAAGAGTCCTTACACAGAAAACAAAGCACCAACAACGTAGTTAGTGAACCAAGAGTTTATTAAAAGAGCCTTTTAAAGACTTACCTACTGGCCCCTGTACCAGCTCCTCTCATAGTAATGTCCATTCAAGTGGATTACCAAAGTCAATCCAAAAGGAAGGAGCCCATTGATGATTTATTCCAGCAAAACACGTACACTTTGTGGTTTGTGGCAGTTTTTGTGAAATATAAGTTAATACTAGATATAAATGGTTTGGTAAAAGTCCCAGACAGTAAATTTCCCTGCAGCACCAAATTGTCACGTGAGGGGGTGGGGCTGTGTGTTGAAGGGGCTACAGGTAGAGGTAGCATCAGACATAGCATCAGTCTCAGTGTGGGGGCAGTTTTTGGTGTGCCTGTGGGTACTGTGAGCCCATGGGCACAGAAGAAGGATGTTTATGCTGCCAACAGAGTGACATTTATCACCGTGGCCTGGAATCATTGAATACTGCAGCATCTGTGTGACTGTTATGGAGGATTCCCCATCCGTCATCAAACGCACTGTTTGTCAATGTCTCCAGATTAAACTGGAAGCGGAGACCGTTTCATAAATCAATCATCAATGGGCTCCTTCCTTTTGAATTGACCTTGCTTATCCACTGTAATGGACTTTACTATGAGAGGAGCTGGTACAGGGGCCAGTAGGTAAGTCTTTAAAACACTCTTAATAAACTCTGGGTTCACTAACTACGTTGTTGGTGCTTTGTTTTCTGTGTAGGGACTCTTCTCATGCTACTGCAGAGGTTTGCTGTTATTTGACCCTGGACGATTTTACGCCGTAAATTTCACTTTCATTGTTTCGTCTTCTCTGACTAAGCTCTGCTCTGAGATGTTGGCTAGAGAGGTGGAGGTGGTTTTGTATGTAAGCACATCAGGAATTTGATCTGAGAATGTCT
>NC_139827.1:35463006-35465506 GCF_963691815.1 Echiichthys vipera | reverse complement strand
CTGATGGACAAAAGTGTGTCTGTCCCCTTTGCTGATACACAGGAACAAACGTTTGCCTCTTGACCTCAGACTGAAATTGCCGTCAATGGTTTCCTTTGAGGGTGTGTGTGTGTGTGTGTGTGTGTGTGTGTGTGTGTGTGTGTCTGTGTGTGTGTTTTGAATTTGATGCTGACTTAATTACCTCATTGCAAGTCTTTTCCTTTACAGCTTGAGCCAACCCATTCACATGCTCAGTGTCTTTATCAGCACTCAGATGTGACAGGCATCTGTAAACAGTTCAGTCTGCTGATCAGGTACATGACCAGTCAAAATGTATCGAGGGGTCAGTTTAGGACAGGACTTGCTTTAGCTCAACAGCACTTTTCAGTAGATTGTCTTGTTGGTTCACTGGTAAGCATCTGCACATCCCATCACTGAAAAGTAAATAACTAAAGACAACCACACGCCCATTGAAAAGGATTTAGGACTGAAGAAAGACATCTGATTAAGGATGGAGTGCACCATGGTTTGCGCCGGGGTGATGCTGGGTAAATCACAGTAAACCACAAAATCACAGTTCCAGTGCACAGCAGGACATCAGGATTGACAGTTTTATTGATGAATGAACAATGAAAACAAGGAGTGAACTACACTTCTTGATTTACTCTGTGCTTAATTTCAGCTGTGCCTTTAAAAAAATCTGCTGATTAACAGAAACAGCAACAGATGGCATTCCCCCAGCCAAACAGCAACAATAACAGTGCAGTTCTACTGTATAAAATGGCAGAAAATAAGATTAGCCTCATGTAAGTAAAGCTGAGGGTGCACTGATCCAAAATACATGACATGAAGACATCAAAAACCCTTAGGATAAGGACGAATGACTTCAGAGGTGGATGGGACTTACTCTTTCAGTTCACTGTGTTTTCTAGTCGTTCTTCTAGTTTACTATTGCTACTTCATGCTGTTTATTTTTTCAACCTCACCTGTGAGCCTCCAGCCTTTCCCCCTCACCTCCTCCAGCCTCTCCTCCTCCACCTCCTCCAGCCTCTCCTCCTTTACCTCCTCCAGACTCTTCTCCATCTCCTCCAGCCTCTTCCCCATCTCCTCCAGCCTCTTCTCCATCTCCTCCAGCCTCTTCTCCATCTCCTCCAGCCTCTTCCCCATCTCCTCCAGCCTCTTCTCCATCTCCTCCAGCCTCTCCTCCTTTACCTCCTCCAGCCTCTTCTCCACCTCCAGCCTCTCCTCCTTTACCTCCTCCAGCCTCTTCTCCATCTCCTCCAGCCTCTTCTCTACCTCCTCCAGCCTCTCCTCCTTTACCTCCTCCAGCCTCTTCTCCATCTCCTCCAGCCTCTTCTCTACCTCCTCCAGCCTCTCCACCTCTACCTCCTCCAGCCTCTCCTCCTTTACCTCCTCCAGCCTCTTCTCCTCTATTAACTCCAGCTTCTCCTCCTCCCTCTCCTCCAGCCTCTACTCCTCCATCTCCTACATCTCCTCTAGCCTCTACTCCTTCATCTCCTCCAGCCTCTACTCCTGCATCTCCTCCAGTCCCTCCTCCTCCATCTCCTTCAGCTTCTCTTCCTCTACCTCCTCCAGCCTCGCCTCCTCCTTCCCCTTCAGCTTCTCTTCCTCTACCTCCCCCAGCCTCTCCTCCTCTACTTCCTCCTGCATCTCCTCCTCTCCCTCCTCCAGCCTCTACTCCTGCATCTCCTTCTGCATCTCTACTATCCATCACCTGACAAAATATATTGATGCAAAAAGCAGTGGGACAAAAAACAAGTGGGACAATTTGGGGTGCAACAATGATCAATTTTGTTGATACGGTTATAGAAACGTAGTTTCACAATTATCATGAGTTTGGATCAAATCCAATTTTTAATCCAAGGTTTTATTTTATTTCCCCCTTAATCTTTCATGTTGTTGTTGCTGCCTTTCAACATAAAAAATTTACATGAAAATAAGTGTATTTCTTTGGCATTAAATATAAGTTTTTTTTAAAGCCTTAGACTTAGACTTAGACAAGGAAATTTAATTTCCAACAGCTTCCGAAAGACAAGGGAGGTATAAAAAAAATAGGGTATAGGATAACCAATAAATGCTGGATAAACCTATTGAAGAAGTCATTCAGCTCATTCGCCCTCTCCATTGCCCCCCCTCTAGCTCTGGTCTTTGTGCTGTGACCTGTGATGGTCCTCACACCTTACCAGATCTCCCTCATGTTGTTCTCCCTCAGCTTCTGCTGCACCTTTCTCCTGTAGCTTTCCTTAGCTTCCCTCACACAGTGTTTCACCACCTGTTGTGCTGCCTCCATGGCCTCCCTGTCCCTGCTCCTGAAGGCAGCCTTCTTCTTGTTGATGACAGCCTTAACTTCCCGCGATGGCTTGTTATTAGGGGTACAGTGGACAGTCTTGACAGGGTAGACCACGTCTGCACAGAAGTTCAGGTACTCCCTCAGACAATGTGTCATCCCCTCTATGTCTTCACCATGCAGGTTGATCAGCACATCCCAGAC
This sequence comes from Echiichthys vipera, assembly GCF_963691815.1. Taxonomy (NCBI): domain Eukaryota; kingdom Metazoa; phylum Chordata; class Actinopteri; order Perciformes; family Trachinidae; genus Echiichthys; species Echiichthys vipera. Next base: position 35,463,015 of record NC_139827.1, on the reverse strand, counting down.
TGTGGTGTT
>NC_139827.1:35418006-35458006 GCF_963691815.1 Echiichthys vipera | reverse complement strand
TGTAACCCGAAAATGGCCTAACCCTGGTTAAGGGAATAATCAGATTATTGAGGTACCCCTCGTATACATGAGAGGGGGTTGAATGGGAAAATGACAGAGTAACGAGATCTCCAGTACAGTAGCTGGAGCTGGACTGAATGCAGCTTTTTTTCTGGTTCACCTTTCACAGAATTACAACCGAAACGCGTCTTCTGGGTATTGATGTTTCCTGCCGTTGCAAAGTCCTCCCTCGGTTTAAAGGTAACGCTCTATTATTGTTGTTGTGTTTTTCACATAGTTTTCGGCGCTGTTGCTTCCTGGTTTATTCTATTTCCAGTTCAAGAGCCAATGCAGTGGAGTGGGGAGTATGCGCAGACATGAAACCCTGATAATAACCCAAGAACGCTGTTTACATGCACGGATAATCGGGGAACTGAGGGAGTTCTCTATGTCAGTTAAACGGAGTATGAGTACCCCAATTTTACCGGGGTACGGTGTTTGAGAATCAGACCAACTAGATCTCTAAGACGGTGACAGTCACCCGAAAGCTAAGACGAGGAAATATGACGAAGCATATGTAGCACTTGGCTTCACTGTGACTACGATGTGAGACGAGGAAAGGCCGCTGTGTTTACTATGTCTAAAAATATTGGCAGAGTTCAGCATGAAGCCAAATAAATCGAGGCGTCACTTACAGACATTACACCCCGCGAGTTTTTTCAGCGAAAACGTACCGAATATTGCCAACAATCATCCTGCTTTGTGAATGCTGCTTCAGTAAACCAGCGAGCACTGTTAGCAGCATATAAGGTGGCGTACCAAATTACACCGTACCACAAATTATTTTATTCATTTTTGTTCTGTAAGTCAAAGTGTCTTATAAATTGTGCTCCTGAGTTAATGTTGCTGATCAATTAGAATTTATTATTATTAATATAATTATTAAAATAAATTATTATTATTTCAATTAATATCTTATTTTTTATTTTCTTTTTTATTGAGTTTCATTCATTCATCTTCAGCCTCTTGTCCCTGTCGGGGTCGCCGGGTGCTGGAGCCGATCCCAGCTGACATCGGGCGTGAGGCGGGGTACACCCTGGACAGGACGCCAGTCTATTTATTTAATTTTATTTCTCAGTATCAAATGGTTCAGGTCAGTCAAAAATGTTTAAAGTTTGAATAAGGATTTCATTTTTTTTTTATTTCAGGCAAATCAATGCACTTCAAATCTTTTCTGTTACAGACTAAAAAACAAAGTTAATAAAGTTATTCTTTTTTGTAAGTTGATCTATATTTCTTTCTTTCTTTTTTTTTCTTAAATATTAATAAGGATATAATATTATGCAGGGGTACTTATAACAATTTAAGAGACAAATGATACTCCCGTGGCGGGGGGAATAATTGAGAAGCGCTGCTCTAAGCCAAAGACTGTTCTTCCTTGGTTAGGGGGGATGAGACAACCGCATAAATGATGATGATTGGCTGAGGTAGAGTAACATTTAATGGTAAGCCAATTAGAGGTAGAGTTGGGTGGGTGTTGTTGACACAAAGTCGAACGCATGCATGGTTGCACAGTGCCTCTGCAGGCCTCACATGGGGACTACAGCGCTTTGAGACGGTTTCACTGGTTTGTGTGGACACTGATATTGCTTAAGTTGTATGGACAGAAAACTTTTTCGTACAATCTGTTTTTGTGTGGACAAGGCCCGAGTCAACGGGCAACAACAGGAATAGTGACCCCTGGGCCCAGTATTTCAAACGTGATCTGACAGGATTATCCTGGTCGGATTGGATTAAATCTAGATCTGATCTGAAAACTGGGTATTTCAACACAGATCAGGAGAATCCTGATCCTGAAGATCAGGGTTTCAGCTCTGGTAATCCAATCCTCCCCTGAATCCAGATAAAAGGCTGATTTGGGTATTTCAAAAGTTAAGTCAGATATCTGGATCAACTTGATACCAAAATTTCAGGATCATTTGAATCCCACCTCAGAGGTGGATTTGACTTGGATTGACAAACTCTCAGCGCATACTTCTCCTAGATATTGTTACTCAAGATGTTTGTTACACTTAAGTGTTAGTGTTGTACTTCTAACAAGTAATTTAAGTAATATCAAAAAATGTAAAGCATAGTAAAATTTTTGACCACACTGTAAAACTGCTGTAAATAAAATTACAATTATTTCTCAAATTCTAGTTCACCAAACATTGTAACTTGCATGTACCAAAACAGAGAAAGACAAAGGAATGCAGGGTCCAAACAAAGTTTTATTCCAACAAAAAATAATGTGACCACTACGGACCATGCTATTTCAAATGTCAAGCTGTTTCTCTAACAACTTGATTGTTAATTCTGTCTCTTTTTGCTGAAGCAGCGTCAGCTTAATTTGCCGTTTGGCCAGTTCAGTCTGTTTGACTGCCCTTTCGGTCTCCATTTTGAGGAGCCTCTCATAGGCTTCCTCATCCCCGGCATGCCTCTTCCGTCGCCGTCGCTCTGGCGCTGGCTCTCGCCCCCGTGCCTGATGTGGTAGATAGATAAGTTTATTGGTCACATGCAAAGCTAAAACCAAGGTTTAAAAACAGTGTAGTGAAATGCAAAAAAAAAACAAGCTCTCACCAATGTTGGAGAGGAATTAGGATGAAGAAATGTTTCTAATTGTGTCACTGACCAATACCATGAAAGTAATGCCATTACAAATTTAAGCAGTTTCAAGCACTTTATTCAAACTCCAATTACTTGAAAGTCTTAAATGTATCAATACAATTAAAGCATTTTCAAGGATTTCCAGCACTCACCCTGTTGTAGCTGAGTGGTCCATGGCTGTGAGTGGACTCTGAAGGTAGAAGGTGTATGAGTATCTTAATCCACAATCCCAAATTGTGTTTATGTAGCCTACACAAAAACATGATATCATCACCAGCATTAGGCTACTGTAGCATTCTGAACCTTCTGAACAAACCTTGTAGTTAATACTCAAACTGTGTTGCGTTGTGTTTTCTAAGCACTGAGCAGGTCTGTACACAATGCAGCCTGCTTATACTGTAAATCTGCCGTGTTGCAAATGACGTGACGCTAATGATAGCCGCTAATGATAGCCCGCTAGCTGCTTAACACACAAGTCAATGGAGCCGCGTTAGCTCCCGTTAGCACGGCCGCGTCTCAATTAGAGATCGCCACGGCCTGCTTTTAATAAGGTGACAATTCAAATAGTTGGCTTGCATGATGTGTTGGTTGCCGTTCGTATGGTATTAAAACCGCTACACAATAGACGACGGTTAACTTACACTTTTGACGTGAAAGTCGGCTCTCTGCTACTCCTTTCATGAAGTAGTCCACCATGTTTCAGATCCCGGAGGCGGAGACTTGAGATTGGGAAATCCGTATCCGGCCAGGTAGAGATCACAGTGATCCGATCTGCCTGTGTTTTGAAATACTCAGATAAAGTCAGCAGGATCACCGTGATCCATGACTGAGAAAAGGAGGATTTCATTATCCGGATTATTCTGATCCAGATTACAAATTTTGAAATACTGGGCCCAGGTGATCCCAAAGTCGCCTTCTTGAACTGGAAGTATAATCGTTACTTTTCCTACCATAAAATTAAAGGACGAATGTATATGTGAAATGCACAGCATGCCCTGTAATTCCACTGTGACAATTTCTCAATAAAATAGAATAAATATCACAAGTTCTAAAACATCTATTGTGTTATTTTTATTGATGCACTATATAAACATAGTTTTAAATGTCTACATATTTTAATATCTACAATAATACATGACATCTGATTGGAGACTAGTCTCACTTTGTCCCACAGTGACATTAGGATAGTTTAGATTTGTGTACTCTGTCTCTGTTAATAATCTATTGTATTATGTGTCCATTTCATTATAATATTCAGATTTATCCTAAATTATTCAACATGCACACTTTTAGTTTCAAATTCTTTGACACGTTTGAGCATTTAAAAGTTGACTAGAAAAGAAACGCAATAGTAACTTTTCATAATAACTAGTTACTTTCATCATTTGTAACTCAGTAACTAATTCAGTTACTTTTTGGTAACATGCCCAACACTGGCCAAAACATACCTGTACCTCTATACCAAGAACAGATAAGGTCTAGGCAGATGCCAGGGTCTCTGGAGACTCCAGTGATTTAGTGATGACTTTTGTATTAGTTATATACTGTAGATGGTCTCCATAGAGCTGGGTCTGTTCGATGTTCCTGCCTGTTAAAGGGAAGCTTTCATTGCCACTGTTGCTGTTACTGTTGCTGTTTGCTCATGGGAGAATTGCTGGGTCTCTGTAAATCATAAATAAGTCATGTGGTCTAGACCTACTATATACTGTATGTAAAGTTAGTAAGGTTGTGTATGTAAGGTTATCTTATACTGTATTTTTTCATACCTTCCTTGTGTTTTTGTAAGTTGCTGGAAACTCAAGTTCCTTGCGGGAGTTCATCCCAAAGGATCAATAAAGAGAAGTCTAAGTCTAAGTGTCTTGAGATGACTTAAAAAGAAATTTCTTTTACATTATGACTGGTCAGCTCACAGATACAGCTGTGTATGTTTTTTGCTACTGGAGGTTCAGCTTAACTCCATTTCAATGATCTTCAAAGTTCATCAGACTGTTTTTGAACAAATATTATTCCAAAGTCAGTTTATGGCCTTGTGCATTACTCTCTCTCCAGGTATCCCCAAACCTCGCACCACCACATCAAAACTTCCTGTGAAGGGATTACCTAGCAGCCCCAGTTCCTCATTACTGGGAGGCACCGAGACCAGTGGAGCCGCAGGTAAAGGTGAGGTGGTGGGGTGTGTACATTCTTCTCTCTCGCACACACAGGCATGCACGCACGCACGCACGCACGCACGCACGCACGCACGCACGCACGCACGCACGCACACACACACACACACACACACACACACACACACACACACACACACACACACACACACACGCACACACACACACACACACACACACACACACACACACACACCCATATGCACGGTCTGGCTCCATCTTGTACACACACACACTCATATACTATCAGCTCACATTAAACAGTGTACATCGAACTTGGAGTGTATCCATCCATCATCATTGTCATCTCATCTCCAACCTGTTAGAACTTCCCTTTGGTGCTCTGAATGTGGAAAAACTCTTCCTCCATGGCAGGGTACTGGCAGGGTGCTGGCAGGGTGCTGCCCATGGGTTATGATTTAATGCATTTGTGTAAGCTAGGAAGCTACTGCCGTGTTCTTACTCAAGGAAAGCCATAGAACTTCTTGAAGTTTTAAACGTTTATTATAAAAACAGCAAAGAATATTCGGCTTGGCCAAGGGGTCTCTCGTGGATCAGTCATCCTGGCTTCAGCCAAGCTGTTGCTGCACCAATTTGCCAGAAAGAGCACAAAGGGCCCTTCCTTCACAAAGAATTTGTACAGCAATAAAGTTCATTGGGTTGTTGTGATTGGTTCAGAATGTTGCTGAGGCGGTCCCTGGTTCAGGCTTTGGAATGCCAATCACTCCCAGACTGGCTCTCATTCGTTCACGAGTTGAATTCTCCACTGGTCACACGGTTCCTCCAATGAACAGCCAGATCCTGTAGAAAGAACACCCCCTACTCTGTAACTTCCCCTCTCATCTTACATCACCCGATCTGTGTTAAATTGATAATCATTTGAAAGCATGCTAAATCATTTTTATTTAACTTCCATATGTGCACAGTGAGTAATAACACAACTTCAACTTCAATTATATTGTGCCAAAATAAACACTTCATGCAGCAACAAACAAGCTAAAAGCTAGGTCTAGCGCCTTTTTCTAGACGACTGCATGCAGCTGTATAGGCTCTCTTCTCACTGGGATTAACTGAAAAAAGATACTGGCAGAGATGCAAAAACCCTATGTGGGCACGGGCCCTAAAGGGACTAAGAGGGCAAGTTGCAATGTCACCTTCTGCACTCATCCGTCACAATTTAGTCCTATTTTTCTCTTCTTGTCAGTTGTCAGGAAAAGGGCATTGTTACCATGGAAACACAACTGTCAATTCTGAGAGCCTAGAGAAGTTTGGGTGCTATAAACTTTTTAGATGTATCACTTCCTAACCTTATATTAGACTATGTACAGCCACTCTAGACTCGATACCTCCCCATCAGAAGCAGGTCTGTGCAGGCACAGTCTCTGGGCAAACATGAACAAACCTGGCAACTTAAGGAAGAAAAGAGGCAGGCTGACCAAAAGTGAGTACACTCAAACTATAAATTAATGTTTCGAAATTTGAAGTAAAGATTATTGAGATTTTTTACGGTCCCATATTTTTCTTTTTATGTTCCTCATGAGGTTTTTTTTATTTACACAGTATTTATTCGCTTTCAAAGGAAGATGGTCACAATAATGGACTTTTTGAAACATGCCTACAAAAACATCAACTGACAACCATGTCGTTTGTTCAAAGGCTCAGAAAAAAGCTACTAAGTAAAGTTGAGATGATTTGTCACACTGAAATATTAAATCACTAAATATGAAAAGTATGATTGCAGTGCACAGCTCTCACTCACACACTAACACATCACAGTGATGGTTACAGGTTGCTAGGTTGTTATGGTTACCACATTCCTCTTCCTAGTTCCCATGGTGTTATTTAGATTTTTTATTTCAATTGAGTACACCCACACACACAGCCAGTTGTATGCTTCCTTTGTGAGCCAGGCATACACCAGCATGTTGGCCATTTCAGATCTGGTCCACTCAGTGTCATCTGCATCACTGATGTTGCACTTTGATTATACTGATTACAGAATGTATAGGTAAGGCTAACAGAGATTAGATTAGAAATGAAATTTATAATCATAATGGAAAATACAGTATTAGTATTCTGTGAGTACATACAGAAACAGCCTGATTTATGCTTTGGTTTGGAAATGCTCAAATCATCAAAGAGAATACTGTGATATACTGTCCTTCCTCTGCAGCTGTACTGGTGAGAAACTGCCTGTGATGGGGGTAAACTTTAGTGCTGGTTTTGCCAGTCTGGGCTCTACAGACCTCTTCTACTGCTCGGTGATATGCTATGCCTCACGAACAATGTTTTCCTGAAACCCTGATCCATTTTAATAGCAGAGGAGGATATAAAAAGAACCTCCACTTTTGGTGATGAATCAGGTCCAATAGGTGAGCTGGAGGAGTCGACGGGCCCAAAGAAACACATAATAAAGATGGGACAGACACGCAAAATGGGGTGATAACTGCCTTCAAACCATTTCATAATCAGCATCCTCATGGATAATTCCAACATGTCCTGTGGGCCTAAAAGTGTAAATCCGGTGAAGATGGACCCCGTGGTCTTTTTTGGCATGAAAATACGTCAGATAAGCCATGGGGACAGTTTTTTTTGTTGATCAACCATGTATCGATTAATCCCGGGGAAACGCTAACAGCGGGGGAGGGCTAACACTGATTAGCTTGGGGCGCTGAGGTGAACGCATCCAAAATGGCATTTTTTAACCACTAATACTGTCCAGAACACCACCAAACCTCTACAGTAGCATGAGAAGAGTCCCTACACAGGAAACAAAGCACCAATAACGTACTTAGCGAACCAGGTAGTCCAAAACATGTTTATGTGATGTATTTTAATGCCGAAAAAGACCATGGGGTCCATTTTTGCCGGACTTACACTTTAATATTACTGAGTGTCTTGGGTTAGTGCCCTTATTCAAGTATGCCCAACAAGGTTGTATTTATTGTCTGTATGTATGAGGAGAGGAATCACAGGATCACAGATTCCTCAGTTGTCCCTTCCTCGCATACACCACCTCACTTTTCTCTTCAATTCTCTGCTGTACAGCATTAAGTTAGAAAGTCATTTGTGCTCAGGTGATGATGATATAAAGTTTGTCTTGTCTTGTTTCTCAATGTTCTCTGATTATACACCTTATTCTCTATATTAGATATGATTATTTATAGTATTCCCAACATTGACATTAAAGAAAGCTTTGGACACCCTCTCAAAAGTACTCCTCTTTCATCCTTACAAATCATTCATAGTACTTTAATACCTCCTGTATCCTCTTTCCTCCAGCGACTCCAGCACCAACAGGGACCAAGCCAGATGAGCAGCCCAGCAGAAGCACACTTACTGTGGGCAGCCAGAGCACGGCAAAACCCCTCATCCCCAGCCCTGCAGCTACCACCAGCACCAATACTCCCAGTGATGCAGTTACCAGTGGTGTCACTGCTGCTCTAAAGCCTCCTGCACTGAGGAGCCGAGCTCTGTCACTGCAGGCCAGGACCACCGCCACAGGTTTGTGTGTGTGTGTGTGTGTGTGTGTGTGTGTGTGTGCCTGTGCCTGTGCCTGTGCCTGTGCGTGTGCGCGTGTGCGTGCGTGTGTGCGTGCTTGTGTGCGCGTGCACGTGCGTGTGCGTGTGTGTGTGTGTGTATGGGTTTAAGAGGGTAACATATAGGGGACGGACCGGAAGTAGAGAGGAGAATGTGTTTCAATAAAGTTCACATCTCAAGATCTCAAGTTTATCAGGAAAGTTTGAGCACCAACATTTGGCCAGTGAGTGAAACAAAGCCCTGTGAAAAAGTTCTGCGATGGGCTTTGACTTAGTCTGCGTTCTCTTCAGGTCTAAAGGCCCCGGCTGTCACCAACCACAACACAGCCAAGACAGCAGCTGCCAATCAACTAGCAGCAAAGACAGCTCCTGCTTCCAACCAGGGCCTGACAAGGCAGGCCTCGCAGTATCCCTTACAAAGAAGCGGCTCAGCAAGACTCAGTCGGCTGAACAGCACAGGTAAGAGTGTGTGTGTGTGTGTGTGTGTGTGTGTGTGTGTGTGTGTGTGTGTGTGTGTGTGTGTGTGCGTGTGTTTGACTACCTGCTTGTGTAGTCATGTTGTGTTGGCAAGGATAGAAGTTTGCAGGTGTGTCTCCAAACCGCAGTAATTCCAGGACTCTTGGCAATAGCTGGGATAGAAAGCATCCACATTATCACAGCCACTGTATGTGATTTGTGATTTTTAAAGCACCTGAAGTTGTGACTCTAGTTCCTCTGCTAATCTGAAAGGTTTTTGGCAGAATCACACTTTGCTCTGTGCCAAACTTTCTGTTTGTGTGGCATAAGCAGGCTTTGATTTGATTTGAAGCAAGGGTTCAGAGGATGTGGCTCTTTAAAAACCAGTGCTAGCAGTTTTTTTGACTGATGCTGTTGATAGCCAGGGTTATGACAGACGTGTGTATTGTCGACTTAATCTGCTTTTTAAAAAGCAAATACTCTGCATTTTGGTATTTCCTCATAGAATTGAACTAGTTTACCTCACTTAAAAAGAAGGAGGAAAAGAAGGCACCAGTTTTAACCAATACACTAACCCTGAAGCCTCCCTGGGCGATAGAGAGCTGTTTCAGTTGGTTGACAAGTCTGGTGTTGATACGATATTATGGATACCAATGCCATTATCGATTATAGATGTCCTTATTGTTTTCTGATTGATTTTCTGTGTGGAAAAAAAATCGACCTACAGGTTTTCAGCGTCAACACAACTGCGTTATGCAGTGCCTACTTCCCTATTGGTGTGTAGATAGAATAAGCAGTACAATTTTTAATATAATACGAGATTATTCCATTAAATTCCTGCTGGATGTTTACTGTTCAGCTGCACACACACACACACACACACACACACACACACACACACACAGTCACACATACTGTATGTGGGCTGACTGACTACGTCTCCTACCCCGCAAGCTTAAGCAAACATAATGATCATTCCTCTGCTGTCTCTATGTAATTATTCTGCTGCACATAACACCCCTGTACATGTACACACACAACCACACACACACACACACACACACACACACACACACACACACACACACACACACACACACACACACACACACACACACACACACACACACACACACACACACACACACACACACACACACACACACACACACACAAATAGTATGTTCTTTGAATTTGGAGTGGAGCCATAATTGCATTTCAGCAATATTTATCACTCACTCATCTTCAACCTCTTATCCAGGATCGGGTCGCGGGGGCACCAGCTTCAACTGGGGGATCCTGAGGCGTTCCCAGGCCAGTGTGGAGATAATAATCTCTCCACCTGGACCTGGGTCTTCCCAGAGGCCTCCTCCCAGCTGGAAGTGTCTAGGACACCTGCCTAGGGAAGCAGCCAGGGTTCGTCACAGATGGCTGAACTTCTCACCCTATCTGAGAAAACCCATTTAGGTCGCTTGTACCTGCGACCTCGTTCTTTTGGTCATGACCATAGGTGAGGGTAGGAAGGAAGATTGACCGGTAGATCGAGAGCAATATTTATGTTGGACTGAATCGTTTAGTGCTGTTTAGGGGGCTGAGTCACCCAGTTTACAACCAGGAAACACTCGTTTGTTCACTGGTTGAATTACCCCAGCAGTCAGTAATATGCAGGAAACAAGATTTCACACTTTTATATCATATCACACCAGAAATTCCTTTTTAAAGCTGATGTTTTGGTTACCAAGCCAGTACTTGAGCTTGAAATGCAAGTAGCAGACACGTGGACTCACAGATGACATCTTAATGTTGAAGCTTTAAAAACTTGTGTTGTATGTTCTGAAGCCAGTCTTCTGTTAAGTACCGCTGGTTTCCTCCATGTGGGCCCTGTGAATCCAGGGCCTGTGGTTGCAGCCTCCCCCCATGTGGTGACTCTGGTCTGGACCCGGGCGCCTGGCTCCCTCCCCTCTGTGGCTGGGCATGGAAGTCTCTCTAGGGCCTGTGGGGAGCCACTACTCACAGACATGCTGTCACCCTCATGATGGCACACACACACAGAGGCAGGCAGCCTACACACCATGAGCTCCACACATGCATTTGATTCATTCACCTCTCTCTCACATTCACTCTCACCACAGCAGCTGTCAGACGACAGTGGTAAGCAGTGTGGGCTTTTAAAGCTCTCAGTGTCTTTCTTTTTGTCTCTATTGGACATACACTTGATTGATTCTGACATATACATAAGACATTTTCAGACCGGAGGAACCTTTTCATAGTTCTAAGAAGTCCTTTTTATTATATCTTCACCACAAGAACTAGGAAGGATTGTAGTTTTTACAACGCCTCATTAAGGGACTTTTTAGAGAGTAGTTACCCTCCCAACAAGAGGAACTACTAGCCAGCCATCCGCTCGTTATCTAGCGAGCCTGTTGATTCCACCATACTTTAACTGGATACAGAAAATGAGCCAAACAGCGGGTTGGTGGCCACTTGGTCTAATGGTACCTCTGTCTTTCTCTCCGCTGCTGGGGGACTACTCTGCCGCACAGCAGCTAGCTAACTAAACACTAGAGACTTCTGCTGACGGGGCCAATTTTCTCCGGTTCTGGACTCTCAAATGTTATCGAACTGAATGGATCAAATTCTGAATATAAAGTGTTCTTCCGGCGTAAATGGGTCCCATGGTCTTACAAACATCAAATAAGCCACTGAGGCAGGTTTTTTCGTGAAACAACTATTAACGGAGAAATCGAGGAGAGTCGCTAACAGCCGGACGTGGCTAACAGTGATTAGCTCAGGGCAGTACGGTGAAGGCATTAAAACGTCTTTTTTAACCACTAATACTGCTGAAAATAACAGCAAACCTCTGCAGCAGCATGAGAAGAGTCCCTACACAGAAAACAAAGCACCAACAACGTAGATGTGATGAACCCAGAGTTTATTAAGAGTGTTTTGAAGACTTACCAACCACCAATCATCAATGGGCTCCTCCTTTTTGGATTCCATTTGTCCAATTGACTTGAATGGACTTTACTATGAGAGGAGCTGTTACAGGGGCCAGTAGGTAAGTCTTTAAAACACTCTTTTTAAGTTGCACTTTAAGATTTCCATCTATTTAATTGTCTTTTAGGTTCCTATCTATGAAAGAGTGAGTTAAAACAATGGTGATTGATCATATGACCCACTAATGAAAGCACTTGTTGCCTTTTTTTTTACTGAGTATTCCAATCTGAGTGTCTTTGGAGACATTCCCTCCCTAGATGTAATTAAGTTGCCATGTTAGTGACGCTGCTGACAGCGGTTGGTCTGTCGGCCCAGATCGTCACTACGATTAGGTTAGGCTGATTATCTTAGCTGCTGTGTGTGAGATTTGGAGGAGTTTGTTTCTGCTGGTGACAGTGAGCAGGGTGGAGAAGCAGGGGGAACATTACATGGGGACGGGTTGGATGATGCTTTTGTAGAGGAGTAGGAGTAGGTGGGTGGCCACAGACAGTGATTTCAGTTTGCGTATGATGTAGAGTCTTTGATGTGCACGTTTGTGTGTGGTGATGACATGTTCGTTAAAGTTGAGTTTCTTGTCTATGGTGAGTCCTAGGTATTTGAAATTACTGACCTGTTCAACTGGTTGTCCAATGATGGATGTTTGACTGAGTGTAAGGGGTGTCTTGGATGTGTGTATGACCATTTCCTCTATTTTGTTGATGTTTACTGGAGGTAGTTGTCTGTGCACCACTGTTGGTATGCTGTGATGGAATTGTAATTACTGAGAAGACCTACTATTGCTGTGTCGTCTGCATATTTGTAGTATGTGGTGTACAGTTATGCTGCATTCACTTGAAATAAGAAATCACAAACCTCAACCTCTGAGTCAGGCTTGTAGTAAGGGCAACATGTGTGTGTGTATGAATTTAAGAGGGAAGTAGAGAGGTTAATGTGTTTCACTAAAGTTTACAAAAGAGTCAAGACATATAGTGACCATGAACGTGACAAGATAGAGGCTCTGAAAGAACAGGCTCACCTGCAGTTACATCCTACTGCCACATAGGCCGCTAGAAACAAGGTATTTTAAACCTGAGTCCAACTTTAAGGCAGACGTTCTCAATTTAACTAATGGTTTATTGTTTTTTTTGTCTACGTAAGCATTTCAGGCTTGCAGTTCATTAGGTCCCCGGACCATTTCGATACAACAGCTCGGCAATATCAGACTAATAAGAAATACTTCAATAAATTGTTTTTGTTGCAAACTCCAGCTATACAAACAACATATTTAACAACAACAATATTATACAGATAACATATATTTGTAAAAAGAGAAATATAAAACTACAAACTATATACAGTATATACATACATGTATATAAATAGAATATCAAATTTACAATAGAATATACAATTTAATATAGAATATACAGATCAAAAGTACTGTTATAATGTACATCAGACCTTTTTCAACATTGTAATGCTTCTCTTGCGCTGAAACTGTTTTCGAGAGGCGTTGACTCCATTCTTAAAATATAGGACGTAATCTCCCTTTAATCTCAACCCTCGTCTTCTTTCTGTCATTTTAAAAATCAATTGAACAAACGACTAAGCTGCATGTATAGTCTGTGTGTAAAACAGAGACGCCTGTGTTTGATTGAATAGTTTTAATACGGCCGATGCCACTGAGAGATGAAGAGACACAGATGCCTGTGTTTGTGTGTGTGTGTGTGTGTGTGTGTGTGTGTGTGTGTGTGTGTGTGTGTGTGTGTGTGTGTGTGTGTGTGTGTGTGTGTGTGTGTGTGTGTGTGTGTGTGTGTGTGTTTGTGTGTGTGTGTGTTTGTGTGAGGCTCCTCCCACCCTCTTGCTGTATTTCTTCAACATGGTCCTTTTCATCACATCTAACCGCGACATTGATTCATCTCTGACACTTTCTCTCATTCAAATGAAAGCCAAGAGAGAATGGGGGACCTTAGAAAATATTGAGGGAGGGAGGGAGAGGGAGAGAGAGAGAGAGAGAGAGAGAGAGCAGCAGAGACAGATTATTCAAATCCCACCCACTCCCCCTCCCCCTCCTCCCCTGCAGCACAGTGTGTGTGTGTGTGTGTGTGTGTGTGTGTGTGTGTGTGTGTGTGTGTGTGTGTGTGTGTGTGTGTGTGTGTGTGTGTGTGTGTGTGTGTGTGTGTGTGCAGGCTTCGCAGAGCAATGGAAACAGCAGTGACGTAGAGGGAGTGTATAGACTCTTGTCTATGTGTGGGTAAGGGAGAGCTCTGTTTCTGTGGTGTGTGTCAGTGGGACGAATCGCTGTGTGTTTTGCATGCAACAGCAGAGATGGACTACTAATCATCACCGCAATGAGGATTTTCTCTCCTCCATCACACACTCGACTGTTGCCTCTATGGTTCTCTCCATCTTTTATCATTGGATGATTCACTAGCAACCGGAAAACAGAGAAGCACAAAGCCATTTTTGGCGCCATTTTCTCTTCTTCTATTTGCCGGTCCACAGAAACCGGTTGTGCTTGTTTTTTTATTTTTTCTGTTTTGCAGCGGGGACTCTTTGACTTTGAATGGATGAAGGGCAGCTAGCGGACGGACTCTTTTTTTTCCTTAATGTTTTTTAATGCTTCCATTTCCCTCTGTACCAAGTCCTTTTTAAAATCAAATTCCTGTTTTTGTCTGACCTCCACGTGGCTGTCATGGAGATGCCAGGCACAGATTCCAGCAGCAGCAATCTCTAAGTCTTTTCTTTCTCTTTCATGTGGAATTATTTTCACTTACTTGTTGAATTAAAGACGAAAACATAAACTTACCAGAGTTAAGACTTGGGAGCATTATATATACTGTATATAATATAACTGCCTGAAATAGGTGAAGCCATCAGACAGGCAACACTGGGAATTCAGACCACAAGAAGAACGAAACTTTGTTGATATTTGCTGCTGCCCAGGACTGATGGAGGGTCGAGAAGAGCAGAGGGAGTGCTGAGAGTCACAGAAAGACGATCCAGACTAGAAACATCAGTCTCAATCTATTCTTGGAGAGTGTACAAGGACAAACCCAGACAATGTTATGGTCTCCCAGACTGTCGCTGTCCAACTTCCATGTGAAGCTGACGGCCAAAGGACTTTTCCGAAACCTTCAGCTGCTGTCAGGATGCAGGAAGAACACTGTGGTCTTCCACGCAGGTCTGGATATGTCACTGTCCTCCATGCCCTCCTCTCATCCAGCCATCAATCGTTTTATCCTTTCAACACTTCCATCTTTCCACCGGTCGATCCACATTTTTCAGGCAGACTGGTTGATCACTGCAGTGTCACAAACCATCTGTGACCTCATTTCATTCTCCATAGCTGATTTTAGATCCACCCATCCACCTATCCACCTATCCACCCACCCACCCATCCACCCATCCGCCCATCCACCTATCCACCAACCCATCCACCCATCCACCTATCCACCAACCCATCCACCCATCCACCTATCAACCAACCCATCCACCCATCCACCTATCCACCCATCCCCCATCCACCCATCCACCTATCCACCCACCCATCCACCCATCCACCTATCCACCCACCCATACACCCATCCACCCATCCACCTATCCACCCATCTACCCACCCATCCCCCATCCACCCATCCACCCATCCACCACTCCACCCATCCACCTATACAACCATCCATCCATCTATCTATCCACCCATCCATCAGCCCATCCATCCACCCATCCACTCATCCACCCATCCACCTATCCACTCATCCACCTATACAACCATCCATCCATCCATCCATCCACCCATCCACTTACTCTTCTCCATGTGCTCTCAGAGTTCAAGGGTATCCTCACTCATCCACCGTAGACACACGTGGCTGGGTGGGGTGTAAGTGGGATGTTACCACACCCTGGCACAAGAGTTAATTGTGTTGCAGACTATACTCATACATCCCTGAGAGCATACTTCATCTTCATATTCACCTGTCTCTTTTGTGATAAGAAAAACTCAAAGCATCAGTGATTTTGAAATGACATCTTTAAGCAAATGTAGCATCACCAGTGGGTGTACCAAAAATTCCCCTGGCTGTGCCTGTCTATTTACCGTAACACAGTAAAATACTTATTTTATGTGTTATGTCGACCAATCACCCTACTTCATCTCTCTTTTCCATCCGTCTTCCTCCTCCTCCACCTCATCTGATGGCTGAGGTTGCCTTTGAATAGTGAAAAGTGGATGGATCAGCTTTCTTGGTCTTTTATTTTCTTTAAAAAAAAACGTAAGCTTTAGTCAAGGGATGGCAAGCCAGACCCTAGATCAGCCTCAAAGGCCACTTCACCCCGTCACACCACCTCCTCCTCCCCATCCGGCTCCTGTTTTCCTGCATAGTGTTGGCAGCCATTGTTGCCTCCATCTCTCCACCACTATGGGGGCTTTTAGTATTGTGTATGCCTGCTACCACATCCGCCATGCATGTATAGGATTACAATAGGGCCATCGTTTTTTTTTAACATAAGTGTGTGTATGCGAGCCTGTGCAAGTGTGTGTGGAAGCTTCTGCATGAGTGCTTGAGCAGTAGCGTGATGAATAGCTGTGGCTGCAGGCTCCTTTTAGCTGTGATAGCAATTCTTAGAGCAACCGGACCACGTGACTTACTCAGATACACAAACCAGAAAGAGCCGCATCTGGCTTTTATTTATTGAACCATTAAGATAGTTCTCCCTTTTTGTGTAAATAAC
Source organism: Echiichthys vipera (assembly GCF_963691815.1). NCBI lineage: Eukaryota > Metazoa > Chordata > Actinopteri > Perciformes > Trachinidae > Echiichthys > Echiichthys vipera. The sequence goes on along the minus strand of NC_139827.1, from coordinate 35,441,511 downwards.
TCTTTGGAATTATCCTGCTAAACTAAGACAAGACACAATGTTAGCATTATGTTAGCATATAGTGAAGTTTTATGCTCAATGTTAGCATTGCTTTGGCTGCCACCATGAACTCTGTATTCGTAGTCTCCACTGAACACAACATAAGACGGTGGACCCCCATCAATGAAGCTGTTTGTAGGGTTTTTATGTCTGTATGTCAGAGGCTAAGTTCAAAAACATGGTCCACTGCCAAATTGGAAACATTGCATTTTTCTGTCGAATAACAACAGCTTGTAATATACTAATGCAATGACATGAACAGATATATAATTAGATATGCTGTATATTAAACAACTAGCCTAGTTAAACAACTGGAATGGTTCAAAATATTTTACAGTTGATGTTCAGACAAACATCTTGCAGGAGGTAGAAAAAGCAGCATCACATTTGATCATGATAAGATAGCCTCTTAAATGCTCAATGAAATGGTGCTGGCTATAGCTTACATTTGGCATCTAACTCAGGGGTTTGCAACCTTTACTAACCAAAGAGCCATTTTGCCCCCTCTTCCGCCAAATAAAATTTGTCTGGAGCCGCAAAACCTATTTGATTTCACAGCTTATAAAGGTTTATATATAGTTTTATATACATTTTATTCCTATTATTAGCTGTTATAAAAAATGTTGTTGTAATTTCTCACCACATATCAAGCATACTGTCCAGGTAAGCCATCATCATGTCTAAGCAAATTAATATGTCCATACAACACTATTTTCCTTCGATAATTTTTTTGGGGGGATTTATCCAGGGTTAGCTTACCAGCAGCGCGGGTCAGAAACTCAAGATTAGCCACCTGCAAGGAAAGACGCTAGGATGTGACGCATATTTTATTTTCATGGAATATTTTTTTAAAACCACATTGAACTCCAAGATAACAGGTGTTCCTTTTGATTGACTGAAGATTGTCCACTGTGCAAAAAAAACACGTAATTTATTTCCATATTATTTTCTGGAAAAGCTACGGGGAGCCACTGAAAAGAGGCTGAAGAGCCGCATGTGGCCCAAGAGCTGCGGGTTGTGGACCCCTGATCTAACTGATCAGCTAGCTATCTACTGTATGAATACATTTTCTTGAGACATTTGCAAGTTAAACATTAACACTATACTGTACATCAAATATATTTGATATCATTAAATCAATACTCAATAGTCCAGGGTCCAGAGTGCATATCATTGAGGAATAGCATGGATATTCTCAAGTGTATTGGCATGAAACCATTAAGCTAAAATATATTTTGCCCAACTATATTTAAAATCCCTGTTAAGAGCCAACCTTCAATTTTGTCAATTCCAGGTTTATTCCTGTTTATTTGCATAAATTCCTGGTAATTCCTATAAATTCCTGTTAATTCCCATGGAAAGTTTCCAACTTTGAAAATGCCTGAAATTTTTGCAACCCTATTCTTGGATAATCAGAATTCTGCTTTCTGATACAGAATATAAAATATTCCAGTGGGACGTGCACATGAAATTGATTAGAACAGGAATGTTTGTGAAAGAGAGCAAAGCTAGTCCACCAGACACCAGAGAATCCAACTTTTATGCATTTGGCTTTGTTTACAGGAGCACAGAAGCTAACGTTTCCCCAGTTAAACAGCTTTGCGTGGGTTTTGACTTGTGTTTGCCAGTATCATTAAGCCACTGGGCTTACTCTGAAGCATTCATTTCTTTCATGTGTCTTGGCTAAATGACTGACTAATTCCTTCATCATCTGTGACAAATCATCTTTATCCATTCAAACTTGCTGCATGTTTTTTCATGTTAAGGAGAAAGTCATCTATAAATCAGCTCATGTTTGTGCGGCCAGTATTTTCCTCATTAGTGTCTTTCATAAGAACATGCTCCCCCTGTTCTTCATTAAATATTCAGCTCACTTGTACTGTGTGTATTCCTGCTGGCCCATCTGACTCCAGCAGCACGTGTTTGGCTGCAGTGTGTTTTCTTAGTCTGAGCTCCACAGACCCACTTCCCTGCTGCTGCTGCCTGCCTGCCATCGCCCTGAAATGTAGGTTAGAGCAGGCTTTAGTCACCACATGTGCGTGTCCACACACACACACACACACACACACACACACACACACACACTCAGATGAGGCACTATGGTGCAGCTGAGGCTGACTACTCGTGCAAGCTTTAATCTGATGTGGAGGTTGCTGTTTTTTCCTAATGTGGTGGCAGATGAGGACAGTAAAGGCTATTTCTGCTAGACTGGAATATTCTCCCCAGCTTCAGCACTGTATGTTGGACTGCAGTACTCTCTAATATTTTTAAAAATAGGTGGAGATCGGGGACTAGTTTATCCAGATATACTTTTGTCCACATATGGCTCCATCTGATCTAGAATTCTCATGTGAAATGAGTAGCAGTTGTTTGACAGCGTCTGAGGCCAAAAAGTGTTTTATATTTCACTTACAAAACAGCCGTTGTTTGAATGACCTGTGCATTAATGAGGGAATTTCTATTTAAGTCATTTTTCACTCAAAATGTGGTTTTTGACTCTTCAGTTCCTCTTGCCAGTGATGTGGTTTATGTTAAATGATGATAATCATCCACATCTCTCCTGTGGTTTGCTGGCACTGTAGTTTTACTATCCCCAACTGACTGGTTAGATACTCTCCACTGCGCTGTTACTTTGAAGCGTCACCAAAAATGTGTTTCCATCAATATTTGAAACCTTGAAGATGAAGAAAATATCATTCAGCAGAAAGATTGAATGACTTGTCATAAATGGATTAGTATTTTTTGTCTGCTAGGGATGGGCACGAGTAGTTCATTCCAAGGTCGAGGGATCGCATCAATTCCTCAAGGGCCAATCCACACTTCTCAGTTTTCTAAATCTATTTTTAGAACCCAACACATCTTGCTGCAGGAATAATGATGCTCAGCAACACAGCCTACCAGCCTACCAACACCTGATGCTTATTCTCAGTCAAAACAGTCACAGTTCCCCTTTAAGGATTGATTTTTCACAACTGCAACTTCAAAACATTGTTTCCTTACAAAAAGCTGATTAAATCCTGGCCCCCGTTCTGTTAATGATCAGTCAGCTGTGGAGAACAGGCGCTCCTCTGGCACAGAGGAGGCAGGCACACGTCCACCACTCCAGTGGGTTTTTCTGAGGACTAATGCACGGCTCACTGTAACAAGCTTCTAGCTCCTTCACATCCATATTTTCAAACTAGTCTTCCCTGAAGAGGGTGTCCAGTGCCTCTGGCGCTGCGGCCCCAAACGTCACTGCTTCCCCCCTCCATGTCGTCTGGGCCTTACACAGTAACCCCATCATGTAGGTCACACAACTGCTCTCAGATGGTGAGTAAGAGCTGGATCCAAAAATCAAAACGGTTTGTGTCTCGGGTCATGTCCAGGTGCAAGAGGTGCACACAAAAAAAAAACTTGCGTGCAGTTGTTTACCAATCGAGTTCATTTAAATGAGGACTACTTGAGGAATCAATCACTCACGCCTACACCTAGTGTCTGCTAGGGCTGGCCATATTTCAAGATGGGCAAATGTCTAAAGGTAGAGTCACAGTAACATCTGCCAATTTTAATCCTGGTCTGTATCATGGCAATATGGGCATTGTGTTCAGCTGAAAGGTGTTCGGCCTGTCTCCATAGTAGAAGACCCTGAGGAACGGAGCATCGGAGATGTAATGAAATCCCCTGTTTGACACAAATACCATCATTACTCTCTGACGAAATTTTGGCACATATCTGATGCTCCATTCCTCGGGGTCTTCCACCATTGAGACAGGCAAAACACCATTCATCTGAACACAATGTCCACACTGCCATGACACAGACCAGGATTAAAGTGTCTCTTTAAACACGCCAGTGATAGCAGGTTTGATGATAGAACTTGTAGCCACAGACAGATGTTTTCACATTTAAAATCTGAGAACATCCAAATCTGTTTGGAATACGTGCCTTTACTATTTGTAGCCGTTAGCTTTGTCAGTGGTCTGTGCCTCTACAGAGCGTTTCTACTGTAGAAGTGAGAAAAAGGAGCTCCAGTTCAGCTCAAGTGTCTTTCTGCCATCATGCTAGATGACATGACTCACAGGTTGTTGTTAGGTGACCAGATGGTCTAGTTTAGATGTAAACATGCTGCAACCAGGGGCTTGTTTCCAAGGCAACAGTCATGTGGAGGCTGATGATGATAGTGGGTGTTTCCAGCCCTGTAGTCTGATTCCGATGTGTGTCAGGAGATGACGTGCTATCTTTGTATGTTCATCAGTTCTAATTCCAGTGACAGGTGATTGGTGCAGAAAAAGACAAACCATCAACGGAAACTAGCGCTGTACGGTACGCTCTAAAATAAATATGACGGTATCATTTGAAGCAAAGACGGTAACGGTATTAATTCACGGTATATTTATCTACTAGTACAAGTTTAAGGGTCTTGTTTTCGTGCTATTTTTAATTTCTACTCCACTACAAAATCAGTGGGAAATATTCTTCTTTTTACTCCACTACATGTATCTGATAACTTCAGTTACTAGTTACTTTATTTGAATTAGGTGCGCAGTGAGGTTTTTTTTTCCTTCTTATAAACCCGTCCCCCGATTTCTCCATGATTTACTTTAACAAAGTGAGATTGAAGACAAATTATGAGCATAAAAGATTATTTTTTTTAATAAAGAATTATTATATCTGAGGTTGGGTATAAACTGCAAAACAGTGCTTTACGTTTTTTGTGTAAAAGTGAAGGGAGGGTCAAGGGGAAGCACATATGTGAACCGTCACATATTTGTATCGTGGAGTGTCTTTACATTCCTCACAGTTACATTTTTGAGAATAATGCAGGTTGTGGCCAGGAACTACACATTACACCTTTAATTCAATTCAAATCAAACAAGCCTGTTAATGCTCTGGGAACAGTCTAACCCAGCCAAGTCAAAATCAGATCTAAATTCATATCACCCCCCTAATGGAACCTCTGTGGGAATCTCCTATTCAAAGAGAGGGATTAGCTTTGTATTCATGAAAGTAATCTGAATACAGCAGATTAAAGAGATAAGGATTGCTACGGCTACCTGTAGTGTATGTGCGGTGAGCTGCTGGCACACTTTTTTGTCCTGTAAACACACATAGAGAATAATCCAGCGCTAATCCGTCTGAGTCTGAGTTAGTGCTGTTTGATTTAGTCAGCACCATGTGGACATAGAGTTTTCTGCCTCCACTGGCTCTGTTTATGGAGCGTTTGTCTGTGTTAATCAGGGCGCTTATTAACTTGTATCTAATGAAGCCTTGATGTCACTCCTCTGTTAATAATTTTGATTTGACTTGATTCCATCCTGTTGGATTTAGTTTTGGTTTCATCCTCCCCACACAACATGGCAGTCTGCCCACTCTGTGGTTTATTCATGTGTGGGGTAAGAGGAACTCCTTCATGTAGACACACCTCTGTATGACTGCTGCTAGACGTCCCCAGGACTAGACTCAAAACCAGGGGCTGCTGAGCATTTGCTGTAGCTGCCCCTAGGCTCTGGAAGAGCCTGCCCTCGCATATTAGATCAGCCCGACCCCTGGTTTTTAAGTCCTTTTTGAAGACTCACCTTTTTTCCCTGTCCTTCCATTCAGGCTGAGCAGGACACCCTTTATTGTATTTTTTTGTACTTTTCTAATTGTATTGTATGGTAGTGTGTAATGACTTGCACAGCACTTTCGTAAACCGTTGTCGAATGTTTTGAATGTGCTTTATAAATAACATTTGAGTTGAGTTGTGGTGCTTGTTCAGGAAGCTCTGAAATCATTTAGCACAATACGGCTATTTTAGAGATGACAAAGTGACACAGTTGCTGCTGTTTTATAACAACTTGACACAAAGCTCCCACTCCTCCTCCTCCCACTCCTCCACCTCCACCACATTTTTTATTCCTCATCTCCTAATCTCCAGTCCCTCAGTGGTTTTCCCTAACTGGTAACTGTATTCTGAAGAAACACAGTAGACAGACTGGCACAAATAAGATGGCTGACATGATAATGATAACTATCATATTGATTTATAAAACAGCTCCCATAACAAAGAAGTGTGACTATCAAGTGACTATCAAAATATTCCAACATTTTAAATAGACATCATTATTGTGAATAATTCAATTCAGAGTAATGAAACTCTGCTGCTTTTTATATGTTCACATCACTGAGGTACTGAACTGCTGCAAATACAGACAGTACTTATCATGCAGCCTTGCAATAATTCATATGATGATAACCTTAAACGTTATCATGTTGGAGGTCATCTTACTGTGTACTGAAGCAGACTCTCAGGGCATTGCCCTCTGTGTCCGCTTTACGTCCGTCATGTGATGTGCATGCTAACAGTCTTGTTTCTCTCTCAGTCTGGGCTCAGCAGCTCTGCATGACTGTCAGGCAGACTCCAGGTACAAATCATCATCTCCAACACATACACAGACACACACACACACGCACACATACACGCACACACACACACGCACACACACGCACGCACACGCACATGCACACATGCACACACACACGCACACACACGCACAGACACACCCACACACACATAAGCACACACACACATACACACACATACACACACATACACACACATGCACACACACGCACACACACGCACACACACGCACACACACGCACACACACTTTTACTGCCTCTTCAGTAAAAGGGACAAAATAATGGAACTTATTGCCAGACTACTTGCAATTTATCCCTACATTTGTAACACTTAAAAGAATCACAAAATTGTGTATATTTTATTTCTTTTCCATTTTATGTCATTTCTATTTTCCTATTTTTAATAATGTTAATCTGTATTATTATTATTATTTCTATTATCTTTTTTTTTAAGCAAAAGCCCTACTAGGGCCAAGTGTTGTGAAAGGTTGTGTTGTTAAAAACACTATGATGCATACATCAGATGACTGTTTCAAGCATATCGGGGTGTCATCAGGGACATTTCAGACCAGTGTGTTCTTCTGCCAGTAGGTGGCAGTATCTCAAAGGCAGTCACTACAGGCCTGAGCACCACCACTTGATGATTACAGACCTATTTGATTTCAGTAGCTGTAGTGTCTACAGTGTGACCTATCTAATGATTTTCTCTTCCCCTAATGGCTCTCATACTGAAGTGTTGCAATCCAGTCCATTTCAATTAGGTTCGACCTTTCCTGTTTCTCACCACATGCTCTGATCACAGCTGTGGGTCATCAGAGAGACACTTCAGGCCGGTGTGTTCTTCTGCCAGTAGGTGGCAGTATCTCAAAGGAAGTCACTACAGGCCTGAGCACCACCACTTACTTACTGATTACAGACCTATTTGATTTCAGTAGCATTTGGAATAGATGTTTAATGTAAAATTGGGTGGAGAATAGTCTCAATAAGGATGAAACATGTCTTATACCAAGGACTATCTCTCTCTCTGAAGATGCCAGTCATTGGAGTTGTGTGTTGTTTCAGTTAACACTGGTTGCACTCACCTGTCACCTGTGTGACATCTCAACAGAGTCTGTGGCATTATAGGCCATTTCAGAATGATTGTAAACAGCAGGCTTCACTGACCTGAAGCTGACCAGCTGCTGCTGTAAACAGTGTTACATAGTTCAAAATGAAAACCTGTTGTGTTTGGGGTTGAGCCCGCTGATATAGAGCAAAAGGTGTAGGGTTTTATGGATTTCCTTCAAAAACAAATGAATGTATCCAGGTGAACCTGTGGGTGAGGAGGTGAAAGAGAGAGTGCGTCATTAAAAATACGAGTGCTACAGAGAAGACCAACACTGTGGAGGAGGAGGAGGAGGAGGAGCCTCTTCTGACGGGGCAGACTGGGAACAAACCTCCATCATCGTGTTTGTAGAGACTTTTTCTCAGAGAACAGATCTGTGTCACCAGACAATACTTTTTAGCTAAAAATATCAATGATGGTGTAATGTTCAGAGTTAATTTAATGGTGTTAAAGTAAAGTCTAACTTATTCTCTTTGTAACCAAATCTAAATGATGGTGTAATGTTTAGAGTTAATTTAATGGTGTTAAACTAAAGTCTAACTTCTTATCTTTGTAACCAAATCTAAATGATGGTGTAATGTTTCAAGTTAATTTAATTGAGTTAAACTAAAGTCTAACTTCTTATCTTTGTAACCAAATCTAAATGATGGTGTAATGTTTCAAGTTAATTTAATGTTGTTAAACTAAAGTCTAACTTCTTCTCTTTGTAACCAAATCTAAATGATGGTGTAATGTTTAGAGTTAATTTAATGGTGTTAAACTAAAGTCTAACTTCTTCTCTTTGTAACCAAATCTAAATGATGGTGTAATGTTTAGAGTTAATTTAATGGTGTTAAACTAAAGTCTAACTTCTTCTCTTTGTAACCAAATATAAATGATGGTGTAATGTTTAGAGTTAATTTAATGGTGTTAAACTAAAGTCTAACTTCTTCTCTTTGTAACCAAATCTAAATGATGGTGTAATGTTTAGAGTTAATTTAATGGTGTTAAAGTAAAGTCTAACTTCTTCTCTTTGTAACCAAATATAAATGATGGTGTAATGTTTAGAGTTAATTTAATGGTGTTAAACTAAAGTCTAACTTCTTCTCTTTGTAACCAAATCTAAATGATGGTGTAATGTTTAGAGTTAATTTAATGGTGTTAAACTAAAGTCTAACTTCTTCTCTTTGTAACCAAATCTAAATGATGGTGTAATGTTTAGAGTTAATTTAATGGTGTTAAACTAAAGTCTAACTTCTTCTCTTTGTAACCAAATATAAATGATGGTGTAATGTTTAGAGTTAATTTAATGGTGTTAAACTAAAGTCTAACTTTTTATCTTTGTAACCAAATATCGTTTTAATGGTCTAATGTATCTTTGTGTTAACCAGATTGGTCAAAAGGACACTGGTGAATATGCCGTGTGCTCCTCTCTAGTCGGACAGCCCGATCTCCTCTCCGTAAACACTGGAAGCTGCACATTAACATCAATGTCCTTCACAATCAAAGGACATGCTTTAAAAGCTCCACAATATACTGTAAAGTCTTAAAGTCATTTTTAATGTAAACCACCACCTGCTTTCTCTCATCAATGTTAATTTCTTATACTAATTAGCATGTTAATTCACATGTACTTCACTTGTAGATTCTTTGAAGTGTGTAAATAAATTCTAATTCCACTTCGGTGTCGATCATCCAGCGATACCTGCCATTTACTCTGGTTTAAATGACACGGAAGGGTTTGTTCCCTGTTTGTTGTGGTGCCGTCGGAGAACGCTTCGGCTTTTGCTGCCCGGAAGAACGAATATTGTTGTGACGTCATGGTGAATTGTCGAATTGAATTATCTAAAGGCTCTTTGCACCTCACATGTTTGTAGAAAGTGTGTCATTGGAGTTGTGTAAAAGTGGGATCTGTGTTGATTGCCAGTCAGTGACAGCTGTCAAGTATGAGAGAGAGAGTGACAGAGAGAGAGGGAGGGAGAGAGAGAGGGTGAGAGAGAGAGAGAGAGAGAGGGAGAGAGAGAGAGGGAGAGACAGGGAGGGAGAGAGAGAGAGAGAGAGAGAGATCTAATTGCTTTATCTCTGCTAATGCACTCCTCACTGCCACTCACAGCCCATCTCACACACACAGGCCATCATTACCACACAATCCCAGGATGCACCGGCCTTAGCCTAGAACACTCAGTAGGGCGTATTCTCGTTTACCAAAAGAGCAAATGTACGAGACGAGTGTGTGTGTGTGTGTGTGTGTGTGTGTGTGTGGGTGTGTGTGTGTGTGTGTGTGTGTGTGTGTGTGCATGCAGCGTTTTCAACATTTCTGTGTTTGGATGTTGCGGTGGTTGAGTCCGGGCCCCAGATCGACCCACACTGTGGATGTTTCCATACTTTCTTCTGTTTTTGTATGGATTTGGTTGTTTTCTCAGTTTTCTGTTGGGACCTGCTGTGGTGTGTGACTATTCTCTGTGTGTGTGTGTGGGGGGGGGTGTGTGTGTGGACACCATGTTGAATCTTGTACCTGCCACCCACACACTAAGAGGTCGCCGTTGTCTTGCAGTGGACAAAAACAAGCCCCGGGAGGCACCGGCAAGACCCGCAAACACCAACAGCAGCTCACAGGTCGCAGCACCTGCAGGAGGAAACAGCCAGAAAAAGCAGCAGCCTCCGCCTGACCTGGTATGTCCCCTTTTTTGTTAAGGTTTGAGCTTTGAGATACAAATTCTGCTCAGCGTTGGGTAGGTTACTACATCAGAGACAATTGACGAGCTGATTAATGAAAGAAAGCACGCGTTCTTGGCAGGAAAATTAATCCACAAGCTCCTCATTCTTTCCTCAGTTTTTGTTTCATCTGTGGTGTTCCTGCACTTGGAGTTTGTCTAGGTGGTGTCAGAGAATGCGTTTTTTTTCAATCAATCAATCAATCAATCAATCAATCAATCAATCAAAGAGCCACAGAAAGTAACTAAATGTACATTAATTTATTATAATTTTATAATGCTTCATTTCTCTTTATATTCGTATTTCTTGACTATATATTTTCATGTTAACAAAAGAATTATTAAAGGTTGAATATGGAGAATGAGCAGAACAGCTCCATCTCGTGTCTCAAGATCGTCGTCTCAACAACAAAAAATAATTCCAGCAGTCTTGTTGCCGGGTTGGTCAGACCTGGTCCAGTAGCTACAGGAGACCAGAGTCTGTTTGAGCCTGTTTGAACCCGTCCCCTCCTGCAAATCACACCATAAAAAAAGGATTAGAGGAGTTTGACTGACGGTTACCGTTAGCCGTTAGCATTAGCCGTTCCAGCTAAGTAAAGATGAAAGTGATGTTAGCGATCAAGGAGAAGCGTAGCCATTTGGGGCGTGCATTTGAATGGCGTTTCTCTCCTTTCTCTCAGTCCATGGAGTGAATGCTCGGCCTATATTGACTCTGGGTTTTGCCCGTCTCCAATCACTCAGCTGCTGGGACAAATAACGCCCCCTTCACTGAGGCTCCGAAGCAGCTGCAGGATTGGCAAACTCCATTTCACCCAGTGCCAGCCTAGAGTAGCTGCACCCAACAACAGACAACCCTGGCAACCAGCAACGTCCAACGCTTTTGGCTGCTGCCATGGAAAACACAAGGGGACAGAAAGTCATTGTCAAACCCATCAAAAATTTAAATATTAATACAGACTAAAACATTTTTTTTATGGAAAAGCAATACTTTCATTCTGTACCCCTCAAAACACCCCGTGTGTGATGAAGTCTTACAGAATGCAGACTGGCTACTCTGATTTGTAATCGCAAAGTGTGCATCGGTTAGAACGCACTCTATAAAGTTCCCCCAAGACTTAGGTGAATGAGGAGGCAGGAGACAGTCCTTTTATGGTGCTTTAATCCAATATTAGCAGTGTACACAGTTGTGGTGTGTTTGTGTGTGTGTGTGGTTCTGGAATAAACCAAGAACAATAATAGCCATCAATAAAACAGGTCACAATATGATTGATCATAGCACACAATCCCAAATAATAATCTAATTATTATTAGCATGAAACATATATACATCACCTACCAAAGGAATATACATAATATCACATATTAACTGAGAGAACGCTCAGTGCCATGAATGTAACATAAATTACCATTTAAACCACCAGAAGCATTAGCTGACACTGCTAGAATACACATTGTAGCACAAAGTATAACTTCAGCTAACAGGCATATGAAACGAATAAAATATACAGCAATGAAATGCATCCAGTAAATAAACAATATAACTCACGTTTCTCTGGACGCACACTGAACCACGAACGGCAAGTTGACCGATAAAAAGTAGCGGACACAACTTCTGCCAGCCATACACTGGTCTCACTGCCGTCAATCTCTTCTTCTCTGTTAAGCAGCGGCACTCTGCCCAATAGAGTGCGTTAGCGCCCCTAGTGGCTGGATCTGGCTAAATCGCCTGCTCTGTCATGCAGCCTTCAGAACAGCCGCCCCCAAATTAGCTCCAGCTAATTTGCAGTATTCAGTCAATCACTGTGCATCCTCTTCTGGTACAGTAGGGAGTCTGATAAGACGGCTTACAGGTCGGACGTAGGTCCGGTCCTGGACTTTAACCTCTGCCGAGCGTATCAGACCATCGGCCCCAGGGAACACCTTCTCGATTTTCCCAACAGGCCATGATGCTCTAGGCAGTTGAGGATCGACGATCATCACAATAGTGTCCAGCTGAAGAGGAGATGTGTCTGACTGCCACTTGGACCGTGTCTGCAATGTTGGCAGGTAGTGGCGCAGGAACCGCACCCAGAAGCGATCCGACAGCACTTGACAGGCCCTCCATTGACGCCGGCTGAGCAGCTCTGAGTCGTGATACACTGCCTGAGGTAGAGAAGGGTCTGGCCGCCCCATCAACAGCAGGTTAGGGGTGACTGGGTCCGGGTCTGCTACATCGGATGATACATAGCCAAGGGGCTTCGAATTAAGGATGCCCTCAATCTCAATCAGGACAGTGGTCAGCACTTCTATACTGACAACTTGTGAGCCCAGAGTAGCCGTGAGGGCAGCCTTAATAGACCTGATTTCCCGCTCCCAGGAGCCACCAAAGTGGGGGGCGCTAGGTGGGTTGAAGCGAAACTTTATCTGGTACTCTGCCAGCTGGGTTTGGAGAGAAGGATGGAGGGTTTGGAAAGCTTCTTGTAATTCCCTATCTCCACCTTTGAAATTGGTGCCCTGGTCCGAGAGCAGCTCTGCTGGTCTCCCACGACGTGGTATGAACCTTCTCAAGGCCATCAGGAAGGAGTCCGTGTTGATGTTGGACAGCACCTCAATATGGACTGCTCTTGTTGTGAGGCATTTAAAGAGCAAACCCCAGCGTTTCTCACTCCGTCGGCCGACTTTAACCTGCATCGGACCAAAGCAATCAATCCCCGTAGAGTAGAAGGCTGGTTGATGTAGCCTGAGCCGTGCAGGGGGTAAGTCTGCCATCTTGGGGTTTACAGGTTGGGCTCTCCATCTCTGACACTCAGGGCATAAGCGCTGCTCTCTCCTTATGGCTTCACGGCCTCGAAGTATCCAGAACTTCCTCCTCAGCTCAGCAAAGAGTCGCTCTGCACCAGGGTGTTTCAGGTCATGGTCGACCTGTCGGATGAGTAGCTTGGTCACAGCATGTCTCGGGTCAAGGACTACCGGATGGATCACATCGTTATCCAAATCCTGGCAACGCCGCAGTCGACCTCCTACTCGTATCAGCTGGAGCGATACATCATATTCTGGAGCCAGTGTAATTAAACAGCTGGAGGAAGGGACTTGTTTCCCAGCTGACAGACACTGGACTTCTTCAGGGAAGCTGTCTCTTTGAGCAGACTGCAGGATGCTGAGTTCCGCCTCCTTGAACTCCTCTGCTGTGAGAGTCCCTTTAACATCGGCCGCCGCCCCATGAAGATATCCCGCAGTCGCCTTCACCAATTCACTGAAGGTGCTGAACTGCTGAGCATCAGGTAAGGGATGGTGAGTGCCAGTTACGGCGCTAACCAAGCAGCTTGTGGGCCTTTGAAGCTCTTCAGCAATGTCTTCATTAATTGGCACTGGGTGCACTGGCCACCTTTCAGGTGGCAGCCGCAGGAACGGGGGTCCAAGACTCCAACGATTCTCACCTGAGAGATCCTGCAGTGATTTCCCCCGGGTGAGGTCGTCCGCTGGGTTATCTGACGTCTCCACGTAGCGCCAGGCCTGGCTATCAGTCAGCTCTTGAATTTCGACTATACGGGTACCTGCAAACACCTTAAAGCGGCACGAGTCTGACTGGATCCAAGCAAGAACAGTTGTAGAGTCTGTCCATATAACCACTCTGGATAGCTCCAATGTAAGCTCTCGGGTTAGCACGTTTGCAAGCTGTGCGCCCGTCAGTGCAGCGCACAGCTCCAACCGTGGCACGGAGAGCTGACGTTTGGGGGCCACTCTGGACCGGGCTGTCAGGAAAGCCACCTCTACATGCCCCTCTGTGTCTTCTGTGCGTAGATATCCCACACTGCCGTACGCTCGTTGAGATGCATCACAGAAGATATGGACCTCTTGCTTATTGGTTGCCTGGTCCATGGCTGGACTGACATAGCAGCGAGGCAGTCTGATGCTGTCCAGGTATGGTAACTCATTCTCCCAGTCTTGCCACGCTGTAAGCAACTCACCGGGCAGCAAAGGGTCATCCCACTCCCGCTTCTTGTCCCACAGCTGCTGAACAAGCACTTTGGCCCTAGTAGTGTAGGGTGTGAGGAACCCTATGGGGTCGTACTGGCTGGCCAATACTTTGTAGATGTTCCTCATGGTGGCAGGGGAGTGATCCAGCAGCCGCGACTTATACTGCAGTGTGTCTGAATGGCATAACCAACGCAGCCCCAGGGCAGGTTCTTGAGGATCCATGTCTGTGTGGTTAAGCAGCTGTTCACTACTATCTGACCTGATCTCCTTGGGCAGGTGGCCGATGACATCTGGCGTACTGCTGGCCCATTGTCGCAGCTCAAAGCCTCCCTCCAGCAACAGTATTCTCAGCTTGTCTGTGACGTCTCGAGCCATATCTGGGGTAGGGAAGCTCTGCAGCCAGTTGTCTACATAGAAGTGGCTCTCAATGGACTCACGCGCTGCATCCCCTGGGTGGCTGTGATCATGTACATGTCTCTGTAGTGCATATATAGCACAGCATGGGGAACAAGTTGTCCCAAAGGGAAGGACCTGCCACTCATATATGCCAGGTTGAGAATCCCTCTGTTGATCACGCCAGAGAAAGCGCAGCAGAGGACGGTCTTCAGGCAGCAACCTCACTTGGTGGAACATTCCCTTTATGTCACAGCTAACAGCAATGGAGTGTTTCCTAAACCGCAGCAGGACACCCAGGAGAGATGCACCAAGGTTTGGGCCAGACAACAGTAGTTCGTTGAGGTTCTTATCCCTATAAGTGTAGGAACAGTTGAACACAATCCGGTTTTTATTGTTGTGGGTCACCAGGTGATGTGGAATAAACCATGACTCCATGGAAGTCTTCACCTGCTCCTGACTAATTTTGGAAGCATAACCTGCAGTCTTCAGCTTTGTGATTTCTGCCTGATATGCTTCTGCCTTCACCGGGTCTCTGCCGAGACGCTTCTCTGTGCTGCGTAGGCTGGGAAGTACCGCTTCAGGCCGTGCTGTGAGTATAGGCATATTACTCACCCGTAACAGTGGGGTGGCATATCTGAGGACTCCATCCACTTCCACTCTCCTAGTCTTTGCCTCTAGGAGGTTTATGGCCTCTTGGTCTCTTCGTGACCGAGTCACCAGCTTCTCATTCCTGTACGGCAGGATGTCCAATTGCCAGAGCTTCTCAACCTGATTAAAGAGTTCAGTTGCAGGGGAGGTGGTGGACATGAACAGACACTGTTGTGGGCGGTTACACTGTTGAAGAGACTGGACTGGCCCTTGCAGTGTCCAGCCAAGTCTGGTCTTCACCGCAGCTGGGCCCCCAGGTGGGCCTAGACGTACAGGTTCAATCGGCGTCACCAGGTGCGGACAGTCAGAGCCTATCAAAAGAAGTGGGTGGATGTCTGTGAACTGCTGTAGGGGGAGTGTCTTAAGGTGCTTGTATTTGCGCTGAAGTCCCTTCACTGGGTAAGAGTGTTCCGCAAGACCTAGTCCGCCTGCACTGAAGGCTCTCTCAATCGTGAATGTCTTTGTTGGCTGACTAGCTGGAGAGATTTTGAACATCACAGATGAACCATGTAGTGTTCTTGCGTCCTGCCGAACTGTTCTCAGGGTGAGGCTCTCTGGAGTTCCCTGAAGCTGCAGCTTCTGAACGGCCTCTTGTAGAAGGATCGTTCTTTCAGAGCCGTCATCTAATATGGCATATGTCTCCAAAGTGTGATTGCCATTACGCAGGAGCACCTTACTGACCTTCAAGAGGACCTGATTGCAGCCGGCACGCCTATCCAGGTACAAAACATCTGTGGCTGACTTCACCTCTACACCAGTGCCATTTCCAGCGGCACGCTCATTCCTGCCTGGCCGGAGGTTCACTTCATGCAAGGCTTCAAGGTGCTTCCCCTGGCATGTCTTGCATAGGACTCTCAACCGGCACTGGGCGGCCTGATGGTGCCTTCCACAACGCCAACAGCGATTGTTGGATTTCACCCACGTCGTCTTCTGCTCCTTTGTTAGTTGCTTGAAGTTCAAGCACTGGTCCAGGAAGTGCTGCGTATTGCTGCAGTAGGGGCAGTAGGCTTTGGGCTTATCCGGAGCCTCTTGGTAATCTGAAACTTCAGCTTGACCTGCTTGAGGAACTGCGTCAAGGGTGGTACCATGCAGCACGTTCATAGTTTTCTTAGTGGCTCTCTTGTCCTTGTCACATTCCTTCCTCCACCCGCTTCTCCCTCTCTGGACATCCTCTATCTTGTCGAACCGGTCTCCGTCCTCCTGGATCTCCAACTCGTAGTCGAGCCACTCTGCGAAGTCCATCAAAGACGGGGTTCCGGCCTTCCAGGAATGGATATAACGTCGGAAGGTGGCACGGAGATCCTGGGGAAGCTTCCTCATTAATCTGGCCACATGAGACCCACACTTTAGCTCTATGCGCCCATCTTCACCCAGTTGCTCCAACATCCCGACTAGAGCTCGGACCCTCAGAGCAAACCTCCTGAATGCTGCAGTGTCGCCAGCTCGGATAGCAGGCTCCTCCATGAGCTCTGCAATGCGCTGTAGGGACAGCTGGTGAGGCTGACCATAGTGTTTGGTCGAAGAAGCCATAGTGTCGGAGTAGGGGAATAAGGAGTTGCTATAGGAGTCAGCTATCAGGAGAGCCTCTTCAAACTTGAGGTGGTCACAGAGCACTTGGTACTTGAACATCTCTGTCGCGTCGGTAGGAAGAATATTGTCAAGTGCAAGCTTCAGTCTGGAGAACTCTCTGGGGTCACCCCGCGTGAACTTAGGGATTGATGGTGCTGGGCCCCTGTATGTCCTCTCGCTGCTATAGGGCCGCGGCACTGATGAGGTTAGCCGTTGTGGGGGGTGGGGTGTAGCAATCGATGGTAGCACGGTATCATATTGTGGTTCTGATAGCATGGATGGGGCCGGTGACAGGCGTGCTTCTAGCTGCTGTAGACGTCCTCTGAGATTCTCCACAATATCAGCAGGTTGTTCTACAGGTATAGGCTGGACTCCGGGTGGCTCGTAATCATCGGGGAAGGCTACTGGTGGGGGAGGCGGCGGCCAATCGTTGACTGCTATGTACCTGTCTTGTACTGCGGGTGGTCGCTGCAACTCCCTTGGAGGAGGCAGCGGTGCAGCCTGTGGGGAGGGTGATGGTATTGACCAGCTGTCATGATCTCCTGTCTGTGGGTGACGTGTTCCAAGTGGTGGTTGCAGCATGGGGGGTTGTGATGGTGGGAGCCTGGTGCCCGCTACTCTGGCAGGGTGGTGACTCTCGTGTGGGTGATGCAGCTGTAAGCTGGGAGGTGCTGCACCACTCCTGTCCATCTGACATCTCATGTCACTTATCATCAGCTGCAACCTCCTATTATCCTCTTGTATTTGCTGCAACACATCTGTCATTACAGGCGAACGCTGATATGGCTGTGGCGTACTCACATACACAGGTGCTGCAGCTCCAAAGTGACTGGCAGATGTCTCTATGAACTCAACAGGATATTGAGTATGCTGTGGCGGGCGCTGGGTGAGGGGTGTCGTCTCGGCAAATCCCTCTCTAGTTCTGCTCCAGTCAGTCTCCTCTCTCGCAGCAAAGGTGCATGGTGGGTAGCTCACGGCCTGTGGGAGGGTGTACCCTTCATAATCCTCCATCCATCTTGGCTGACGCACTCGTCGGCGTGGACGTACATCTTCACTTGGGGGAACATGAGCCATTTTCACTTCGTAATTACCTTATCCGGCTCGAAGGACCATATGTGATGAAGTCTTACAGAATGCAGACTGGCTACTCTGATTTGTAATCGCAAAGTGTGCATCGGTTAGAACGCACTCTATAAAGTTCCCCCAAGACTTAGGTGAATGAGGAGGCAGGAGACAGTCCTTTTATGGTGCTTTAATCCAATATTAGCAGTGTACACAGTTGTGGTGTGTTTGTGTGTGTGTGTGGTTCTGGAATAAACCAAGAACAATAATAGCCATCAATAAAACAGGTCACAATATGATTGATCATAGCACACAATCCCAAATAATAATCTAATTATTATTAGCATGAAACATATATACATCACCTACCAAAGGAATATACATAATATCACATATTAACTGAGAGAACGCTCAGTGCCATGAATGTAACATAAATTACCATTTAAACCACCAGAAGCATTAGCTGACACTGCTAGAATACACATTGTAGCACAAAGTATAACTTCAGCTAACAGGCATATGAAACGAATAAAATATACAGCAATGAAATGCATCCAGTAAATAAACAATATAACTCACGTTTCTCTGGACGCACACTGAACCACGAACGGCAAGTTGACCGATAAAAAGTAGCGGACACAACTTCTGCCAGCCATACACTGGTCTCACTGCCGTCAATCTCTTCTTCTCTGTTAAGCAGCGGCACTCTGCCCAATAGAGTGCGTTAGCGCCCCTAGTGGCTGGATCTGGCTAAATCGCCTGCTCTGTCATGCAGCCTTCAGAACACCGTGGGTGTATTATTTTTTAAAAGATGTAGCTTTTAATAAAGATTCTACATAGTGAACCTTTAAGATTGTCTCATCTCATCTCATCTCATCTTCATCCGCTTATCCGGGGTCGGGTCGCGGGGGCAGCAGCTTTAGCAGGGGACCCCAAACTTCCCTTTCCCGGGCCACATTAACCAGCTCTAACTGGGGGATCCCGAGGCGTTCCCAGGCCAGTGTGGAGATATAATCTCTCCACCTAGTCCTGGGTCTTCCCCGAGGCCTCCTCCCAGCTAAGATTTAAGATTGTATCACCAACATTTAAAGAGAGGACTCTTTTCTAAATGTGGAGACATCATGAAGAATAAAATAGAACTGGATTCATCTTCAGACCCTAAGTCCTTTAAGACAAAATCATTTGAGTTGTTTTTTCATTTTACCTATTGAACTAATACCTTAGGTCTTCTGGTTAATGCCTTTATCGAATAAGTTATGTGGTGTTTTTATTTCTAGGTACCAGACGTGGTGAATGCTAATGTACCAGTCACAGCAGTTCTCCCAGTGCCTGCCACTGATACCACCAACAATGGGTCAGGCACCACTGGAGCCTCTGGTCCTGGGTTCAAAGCAAAAACTGGCTCTAGATCCAGCCCCAAAACAGGATCGCGACTACAGAATGCATCCAAGCTGAGCACAGCCGGGGCTGTTGTGGCGGACCGGATTGTCACTGCTAAACAGAACCAGAGCAAAGATCAGGTGGAGAAGAAGAACCAGGCCATCAACCAGCTGAGGAAGCTGCTCGTCCAGGGAAACAAGAGAGTGGAGGCTCTGGCTACAGTCATCCAACATCTCTTCACTGAGGTACTGCACTGATTTACCAGTTGTTGTTATATTGGCCTCAATGTTAGACAGTAGAGACTGTCTGGCTGCTGGTGGGGATAATTTTTTGGTATTTAGGAAAGCTCGAAGAAGCACTGTAGTTCCTAATTCCCAGGACAGATCTGAATGTTTTTTTCATATTGGTGTCAATGAGAGAAAACTGACTGTTTGACTTGTGAAGACAAAGGTGCAACAGTGAGTGCGAACATGTGAACATCAGATTGCACACCAGATGTGTTGTTAGCTAACAAATATATCCAGACAGCTAATCACCATCATGTCAAGGCAAGCTGCTTCTCTAAGCATTGTGTTAGTAAGTGCACTCTGCTGTGTTTGTTCTCTTATTTTGATCTCCAGTTCCTGTATATCACGGCCATCACGTCAAATTCCTTGTCACAATTTTATATCACTCTGCTTTTCATCTTTTTATAGTGTAGAGATTTAACCATAAACTTGCAGAAGATTTCAACATATTTATAAAGTGAGACTGGCGTCCTGTCCAGGTTGTACCCGGCCTCACGCCCAATGTCAGCTGGGATTGGCTCCAGATCCCCGCGACCCCGACAGGGACAAGAGGTTGAAGATGAATGAATGAATGAATGGTTAATCTGATTTTTTACAACATATTTATAAAGTGATTGGTTAATCTGATGTTTTAAAAATGCTCTCTGTTATTGGAAATGTCAATCAGCTAGGACGGTGTGTTGGTGACACAGTGACAGTGTGCTATCTTTAGCTTAAGCTAACACTATATGTTCAAGACCGTTGGAGCTAAATCTGTCCACAGGAAAATTATTTTTTTGAACTAGCAAAGCAGTTTAGTGTTTATATGTAGAATTTATTCATTTGGAGAAACTTCACAACGTCTACAAGCTACGCTAATGCTAGGCACGCATGGTTTAGCCAACAGGGCAGCAACAGGCTACACTAACTCAAGGAGGTCATCCCTATGTTTACCCGGTCACATAAGCCTCTGCCTTTGCTGATTTAATTCAGCATTTTGTTAGGATTAGGGGTTACGGTTAGGGTCAGGGTTAGGGCGTAGTGTTAGGGTCTACATAGGCATATTTGGAAAAAATAACAGACCGGGAAACATAAGACCCTTTCTGTGACAAGCGGGGAACAAAGGTCCGCTGTTCCACGGTTACATACAAAGCGGGGAACAACGGTAGACTCCCAAATCAAGATAACGTTACTTTCCATAGCAACCGCTGGCCAGGAGGGCCTATTTCTTTGTAAGAACAATGCTTTATGGGATATTTTTGTTAATAGACACGTTTTAAATTGGAATATGCCCACCACTTTAATATTGCCACAGTTGGTAACTGTTTTATTAAAGCAAAAGCTCACTTCAGGCCGTGATATGTAGGGATTATATCATGGCTAAGGGGCGTTGTTGGGCCCGACGCAAAGCCAGTGACAGTGACCCCACAGATAAGAATACTGTTTCTGGTAAACAGGGTGGATTTACAGCTTCACTTAGTGGGGATGGGTCCCTTTCTTCAGCTGTAGCATCAAACCACTTTAAAGGCAGATCAGGTGGATGTGTTTGTACATGTAAATACAATATGGTCTAGTGCAGCTTCAAGGGGGTAACTGAGGGGAAACTATCAGTTATCTGCACACCATCCTTCCCCTTTGGCAAATTAGAGCAAAGCACCCACAGCCTATAATTAAAGCATCACTCACAGTTGTTGGTGATATAGCAGCGTTGCTTTTTAAGGTGCTGCTGGAGATGCTTGTAGGAGGAGTGGAGTAATGGCTGTTTCTAGTAGGAAGCGTTTAGGCAGCAGGGAGAGGCTTGTCTGAGTCCACACCCTTCTGCCATTAACAACAACACATCATGCCACACAGACACACACACACTGCACAGATGGATTTCTGAGTGTGGGATAGGTTGCTCTTAAATGTGCTGTGTGACTTATTTATGATTAACAGAGACCCAACAATTCCCCAATGAGCAGCAGCAAGTTGCAATATCTTTAACAATAGTCATAATAATAATAATAATAATAATATACAGTATTAATCAAGCAAACTTGTGGACACAGTAGCAACGGAACACTCTTTTAACAGGCAGGAACGTGGAACAGATCGGCTTTATGGAGGACGGACATCTGTCTTGTTTAGGGGGTTAAACATTACACAAGTCAGTTACAGTGGGCTGGTTCCTCACAAGTTGAACACTTTTGTTTGGTCCGTTCAGGCACCAGGATGTGTCAATCACAGAGTCCCAGACATGGAAAGCTTGGAGTGGACAGGTTGCCTGCGTGTCTCTGGGGGAAAGTAGTTCTTATCTGTTCAGTGACATGTTATCAGCAGTAATAACCCTGTACACGTATAAGTGTGTGTGATCGTTTAATGTTACATAACTCTGCTGTTTGAAACAGGGCCTTGTTAGAGTGGGTTTGTGTATTAGGATAAATGAGGCGATTTTCCTGCAGTTTATTGTGCAGCTGTGAGATTGTAACATAAGATGGCCTAAGAGAAAGAGAGCTTTCAGAGGTTCCAGTGCAGGAGCCGTCCTGACTGTGGTATTGATTAGATGGATGGCCTGGTGGAAAGTAGAGGTGAAGGGGGTGTGATGAACAGAAGGGAGGGAGGAGTGGAGGAATGCAGCAGCTGCAGTTGAAGCCCTGGAGTTCTTTGATATTCTTGTCTGAGAGCATGTGGGTGTTTTTATCTAAAGCAGGAATACCAGTGCTATCTAATCAGTCCTACACACTTGAAAGGTGACTGGTGAATATCAACTGCTCACTCGATGCAGAGCTACTTTCCTCTGAGGCTGGGGGGTGGCTGTTTTGTTTATTAAAAGGGTTTGGGGCTTTGGTTTGGGTGGGTGGGGTTACGTGTCTGAAAGGTCACACTGGTTTAATGTACACTGGAGATTAAATTAGTGAGCAAATGATTAATACTTGATATTGTTATTTTTTATGGTATTAGGGTCATAGTTTGATAGAATACCCACTGTGTCTATCCCACTGCTGTACTAGCATGTTTTTTAAATAACCAAGGCACTTCAACAAAAACCTTTATTTAGTGAAAAAAAACAGTGATCAAATTTAGAGAGTCGCTTCTGACACAATGGTGGCTGTTCTCTAATTTTGAGCACTGTCTTTTTCACAAAGTCATTTTTTTTTTTTAAACATGCCAGTACAGCAGTGGTATAGACACAGAGGATATTCTACTAATTCTAATTCTGAACAGTAAAAAATACCAATATTTCAGAATAAATCATCAAGTATTAATCATTTGCTCTCTAATTTTAATCTCCAGTGTACATCTAATCTGTTTAGTGTGCTTTATGAGTGTCTCATGTGTTGGCAAACATAAATGGCAGATAGAGGTGTACAGAACATCAATACCCAGAAACTCTGTAAGGGAATGTCATTCAAATGTCTCCAAAGCTAGAAAGACTCTTTTTAAATGAATTCATGGATTATCTATGGATGCCAGGTGTTTTCCGCTTCTTTAGTTTTGAATTTCTCATTCCATTTAATGGTTCAGTTAAAGATGACAAATCCTGGTCTAGAGCGACGGCAGGGTTTTGTGATGTAAATAAAGAGAG
Source organism: Echiichthys vipera (assembly GCF_963691815.1). Taxonomy (NCBI): domain Eukaryota; kingdom Metazoa; phylum Chordata; class Actinopteri; order Perciformes; family Trachinidae; genus Echiichthys; species Echiichthys vipera. The sequence goes on along the minus strand of NC_139827.1, from coordinate 35,418,449 downwards.
AAAAGTGCTGTTTCTTCTTCTCTCCAGCGCTGTACCACCTGAGTTAAACTGTCTCTAACCTCCCACTCTGAAGGTATTTGTCCGATTAATCAAAGCTCTTTTTAATGCAAACTTTAAATAGACAGTGAAGAAACAAGCATAATGTAACAAAGGATATGAATAAAGACAAGAGGGTAAATGCAGATACACCAGTTTTGTGTGAAAATGACTGACAAGGGACTAGAGAAAGGGAGATAATTATAAAGATAAGAAAGGAAGGTGGTGCAGAAATAACTCACATTCCTCCATCATACAGTACACAGGCAGGAGGAGGAGAAACAGATGGAAGGAGGAGGGAGGACAGGGTGGAGAACAGGTAGAGAGTGGGCAGAGTGGGAGGAGCTGAGTCAGAGAGAGAGAGCGAGAGAGAGAGTGTGTCTCATTCAGTGGGAGAGCAGAGAGAA
>NC_139827.1:35403006-35413006 GCF_963691815.1 Echiichthys vipera | reverse complement strand
TTTCCACCACTGCCTTTTACTCATTTGTTACCTACAGTAAAAGTTCCACCTCGTCGTCGGCCAAAGCTAATAAATCTACTCTTACGTTTCTATCGCTGTTCTTCCTTTTGAAATAGTTTCTGTAGTTTTTCATTTATACATCCATGATTTTCAACCACATTAGACACAAGACAATCTGCTTCCTGTTTACAGGGGTACGTGCATGCCAAGTGTACGTGAATGGCCATGTGATCTGTGTTTTCAGGAGTGTTAATATGGACGCAGATTGTTTCTGATGGACGGAGGTCATTTTTGGTTTGAAATGCACTTTAGCATGAAACGGTAGTAGTGTGGATGTAGACTGACATCTGACTGATCACAGTCAAGCTTTTGTGTCAGCAGCTTACTAACCTTTGAACAGTAGTGTAGATCTAATGTCTCAAAGTGTTAATGTTTTTTCCTGTTATTTCCATGAATAATAAATAAAGGCCTTTTAAGAGCCATTAGTGTACTAGAGTAGAATGAGTGTCAGCAGTACAGAAAGGCCTCTCTTGATTCCACACAGAACCATCTCAAGTCAGAGTGGAACCTTCAGCGTCAGTGCAGCGGATGAGTCAGACTTCAATAACAGAGACATGCTCCATCCAGAGAAAGCAGACTCACCTGGCACTGCAAAATGATTAGGAAACACTGTACGTGTGTGTGTCGGAGGTGTGTTGGCAGTCTGCCTCTCAACTGTCATTGAGACGATGAGGTCAACCTCGATGGTTACAACATGTTTACAGAAGGGACAACAAGCAGTGGGGAATGTACTGTATTAGTGATTTACTTCATCTACTCACAAGCTTTGACTGTCTAATAATTCAATCCCCAATGTTAGAGAAGAACATGTCTGTGTTCCTGTTTCTGTTTGGGGGTGTGAACACAAAAACATTTAGGTCCCATTATCAGACCTGCTCTGGAAATAACAACAGGCTTTGTGTGCTGAAGACTTACTGACACTGGTATATATGTAGTTCCACAGCTCAGGGTGTATCATGTCAACAGCAGCTCTGCCAGTTTAGCTGATACAACAAGGTTATAAAAGAACACACACAGTGTATTTACATAGCAACACGAAGGCATGACTTTCTGCATGCACTCACACACACACACACACATAAAAATAACCATGACTGTAATCTAAATATATTCAAGTATTTGAGTGTACACACACACACACACACACACACACACACATGTACAATAAATGCCATCTTAAATTTGGCTTCCATTTATACAGTACACTCTCAAACTTCAAGCACACGCATGCACACGCGCACACACACACACCACACACAGCAGAAGAGCACATTCTGTTCACCTTCCCTTTCTTTCTAACCCCCCCCCCCTTTTTTTCCACTTTCCCTCTGTCTATCGTTGTAGGCAGCAGTAACTATAATCTTTCCTTTTACTGCGTGTTTGACCTTTTGCTCTCCTCTTTACACACAGAGCTGAGGAATGTCAGAAATGTATAGACCCCTGCCGTCACACACACGCGCACACACACACACGCGCACACACACACACACGCACACACACACACACACACACACACACACGCACACACACACACACGCACACACACACACACGCACACACACAAACACACACACACACACACACACACACACACACACACACACACACACACACAGTTGTTTGTTAAACCTTTATAGTCTCTGAGACTCCAACTGAACAGGAAGGACCTGTTGCTGTCTCATTAGATAATGTGCTTTAATAGTTTTCCTCTGAAGTTTTTCCAGCAGTTATGTTTCAGTAAGTCTAAACTGTAACATAACTGCTGAAAGTGTTAAGACCATGTTGACAATGTGCAAATTAGTCGTTGGTTTCCCCATGTGGTCAATACTGAAAAAAACATACAAACAACAAAAGACTATCATAAAAAAACACCACACAATTACACATAATGTAAGATATCAAATGTAATCCTAGACTATTGAATTGTATTTATCATATTGACTTGGAACAAATTATTGTTTATTGATATTTCTCTTTGCCCTCAATACATGATGACTCTCTGTAGCAATCATCTTACAGAATACTTAATTTTTTCCATACGTGTCATCTACATTTTATTAATGATTAATTATTATTTGATTTATTTACAGTGTGTTTACTCTCTACTGTTCCTGTCTGTAGAGTTACAGGTTCACACTTATTCATTTAATGATCCATCTCTACTGTTCCTGTCTGTAGAGTTACAGGTTCACTTATTCATTTAATGATCCATCTCTACTGTTCCTGTCTGTAGAGTTACAGGTTCACTTATTCCTTTAATGATCCATCTCTACTGTTCCTGTCTGTAGAGTTACAGGTTCACTTATTCATTTAATGATCCATCTCTACTGTTCCTGTCTGTAGAGTTACAGGTTCAGTTATTCATTTAATGATCCATCTCTACTGTTCCTGTCTGTAGAGTTACAGGTTCACTTATTCATTTAATGATCCATCTCTACTGTTCCTGTCTGTAGAGTTACAGGTTCACAGTTATTCATTTAATGATCCATCTCTACTGTTCCTGTCTGTAGAGTTACAGGTTCACTTATTCATTTAATGATCCTTCTCTACTGTTCCTGTCTGTAGAGTTACAGGTTCACTTATTCATTTAATGATCCATCTCTACTGTTCCTGTCTGTAGAGTTACAGGTTCACAGTTATTCATTTAATGATCCATCTCTACTGTTCCTGTCTGTAGAGTTACAGGTTCACAGTTTTTAATTTCACTCTTTTAACATTTAGCTTGAATAAAATGCTGTGCATTGAACATGTCTGGGTTTGGAGTTCATTCACTGATATGAACTCCAACACTTTTTCTGGTGCTTCCAAAAAGCGTTGTTGTACACAGTTTTCAAAATATTTTTAGGTCACCCCAAAACTGTTGAGCTTGCGTATCAAACAGAGGCATGATCAGTATTTTCACTCTATTCATGCTTCCTCTACTTCCACTCAGCTCTCACTCATCCTGAAATGACACTGTTAATTTGCTGTGAGCATGTTTCAGACGCTGTTTGACAGAGATTTATGCTCAGGAAGAGTCAAAGACTTGAGGTAGGTGGGTTTATAGGATGAATATGTAGAATCTTTATTAAAATCTATTAAAAAAAAAAAAAAAAACATCAACAGGGCGTTTTGAGGAGTACAGAAAGAAAGTATTGCTTTTTCATAAAAAAATATATTTAGTCTGAATTAATATTAAAATTTTTGACGGGTTTGACAATGACCTTCTGTCCCGTTCTGTTTCCATGGTAGCAGGCAATAGCATTGGGTGTTGCTGGTTGCCAGGGTTGTCTGTTGTTGGGTGCAGCTACTGTAGGCTGGCACTGGGTGAAATGGAGTGTTGAAGGGGGCGTTATTTGTCCCAGCAGCTGAGTGAGCGGAGACGGGCAAAAACCAGAGTCAATATAGACCAAGCATTCACTCTATGGACTGAGAGAAAGGAGAGAAACGCCATTCAAACGCACGCCCACATGGCTACGTTTCTCCTTGATCGCTAACATCACTTTCATCTTTACTTAGCAGGAACGGCTGATGCTAACAGCTAACGCTAACTGCCAGTCAAACTCCTCTAATCCTTGTTTTTATGATGTGATTTGCAGGAGGGGACGGGTTCAAAGAGGCTCAAACAGACTCTGGTCTCCTGTAGATACTGGACCAGGTCTGACCAACCTGGCAACAAGACTGCTGGAGTTATTTTTTTGTTGTTGAGACTACGATCTTGAAACACTAGATGGAGCTGTTCTGCTCATTCTACATATTCAACCTTTGACTTTTGACTCTTTAATAATAAAGAATAATAATAATAATAATAATAATTATATCTATAGACAGTATTAATCCAGAAACCGTGTGTACACAGAGGCAGACCCAGCTCTTTTGAGGACCGGTTGGGGAGAGAGAGTTTGTCAATAGATGGACACCTTTTTGAAAGACTGCAGATTGTGTCTGCTGTCAACAATATAGTTGTAAAGACTAAAGGCCTGCAGCACTTTGGCCTCCTCCTGAACAAGTCAGGTGCATGTTCTTTCATTCCCTCCGTCTCATGTTTTCAGTCTGTCAGTGAGAAGCAGTGAAGACCTCAGTCTCCCTTATGACCTCAAGGTACATACTGTCATACTGGGGACAATAAGTGAGGTCTCTTCTGAAATAATGTCATTATATTACACCGCCACCTGCCAAGCACCTGCTCTTACACAGACACATAGACAAACACACACATGCACACACAAACACTGTTTGTGTTGTCTATGATAGAGAGCCAGCGTGTGTTTAAGCTGCTCTCAGCTGTCGTTGGCTTTGTGTCTCCATCACCATGGTGACAGGTGCTTTAACTGGCTCTGTAGAGCTCCATTCAGAGGAAACAGCAACTGTCCCAGCTACAGCCAGTTGTTACCACACACTCCTATAAGGTATATATTGTCATTACAAGGCACAGCCAGTGTGTGTGTGTGTGTGTGTGTGTGTGTGTGTGTGTGTGTGTGTGTGTGTGTGTGTGTGTGTGTGTGTGTGTGTGTGTGTGTGTGTGTGTGTGTGTGTGTGTGTGTGTGTGTGTGAGAGACGATGCCGTGTAATGATGGGTAAAGACAGAGGGAAGCGTGCATGTGCTTGTGAGAGTTCAAATGAGTCATGAGAGGAATGAGTCCTGCTGCATTCTTCTGAGCTGACTTGCAGATGTTTCAGGGTTAGATCTCACGTCTGCTGTGAGACTAATTAAAGTGGAATGTAAGGTTGACATGAAATGCTGAGGCACACACACACACACACACACACACACATAGAACAGCTGTTATTCATTACCTGTTGAGACATTGAGTGTTCCAGGTGTGTCCCATCTCAGTACACTCTGGATAATAATGTTATATGATGATTGTGCTTGTGTGTGTTATAGATATGAGATATTGATTAATGGTAAAACAGTAGACAGTCAAAATGACAGCTCAGTGATGACTAAGTGACTCCACATCTGGCCTCAGAAAGATTTCTGACTGAGGTCTTCTGCTGTGTGATAAACAGCTGACTCCCAACCACTTCATCATTTAGAAAATGGGATTGGTCCAAGAGATTTTCACTTGTGTATAGCTGCTTTTCAAAGCCCTTTGCTCTCATTTGTCAGTCTTTTTGTCACTACTTTCTTAACTGCTGCTCTTTTTTTCTTTTGGATCTGGTTGTAAAGAGTCTCACGTTACTTTAATTATACCGTAGGTTAGATAATGCTCTGTGTAATTCAATTCAATTCAATTCAATTCAATTCAATTCAATTCAATTCAATTGTGTACTGTCCATTCTTATTTAAAGCTGCAGTCTGCAACATTTGTTTGATCATATTCACTGAAGCCAACACTCTGCTCCGATAGAACGACATAAATCTTCCGTTTTTAGAAAAAAAAAAAACGCGCCCCTATGTGCACTAGTGCCTGTTGTTTGTTTTGCAAAAATCCACAGCTCCCATATCATCCTGTCCACTCACCACAAAGCTGACTGTCAGAAACAGTTTGGGCACACGCTACAGATCCCCCCTCCCCCTTGCACATGTTACAATATCACAGGCACACGACTCAGGCTAGCATACGCTAAATGATGTTAGCGGTTGCTATCTATGAGTGAGTTAGCCAGCCTACTTCCATGTAGCATGTACTCCTTGCAGTTTATAATGAGAGAAGACAAGGGTGCGTTCACAGGAATCTGGTGCACGCGCACTGATGAGCACTCGATGGGAGAGAGCTGAGGAGCTCGTGGTAGAGGGGGAGGGGCGTGAGAGTTGTAAACATTTTAAATTTGACTGAGTCAACTCCATCTGCCAGACTTGCCGACTGCAGCTTTAAAGAACAGTTTAATGAAACAGTGATCCCCAAACAGGAGCCCAGGTACTTTCAAGTGTTTTCAGTCAGAGGTCCCAACTGACATTTCTTCCTGCTCTTCTTATCACTTACCAGTTGCGTCGTCACAGTGCTGCGAGCGTCTGCAGAAGGGGAAAGAGGAGGTGCGCGTCAGCTTGGAGGAGACCTTGAACAGACTGGAGGAGCAGCACAAGGAGGAGCTGGTGCAGCTGGAGGACAGGTGAGGCATTCACCTCTGCTGATGTGCTCACAGCTGGACATGGATCTGTGACTGCTCAGTGTTACCACGCTGTTGGGAATGTTTGATAATGAAAGCCTGCACTGATTCTACTGTTGTCTCTAACTGTATTTTCCCTTATGTGTGTCAGATTGAGGAGTTTTTACCAAACAGAGTGGGACAAAGTCCACCAGACATACCAGGAGGAGGCAGACAAATGTCGCATGTTGATGGAACAGCAGGTCAGAGCAAGCCTGCGTGCGCCACACACACACAACCAGTGCGCACACACACACACACACACACAAACACACACAAACACACACACACACACACACACACAACCAGCGCACGCGCTCACACACACACACACACACACACACACACACACACACACACACACACACACACACACACACACACACACACACACACACATTTTTCATTCAAATGTTGCTCCAGTCACTCCTCTGATGTGTATACAGTAACAAATAGTTGCCTGTTCTTCTTCATATCCTACGTCTCTCCAATAAATCCAAATTTCATTATGTATGAAGTTGCATTATGAGTTAAACATGACAGCTGACAAAGACAACACTCCCTCACACAATGCAACATGACGTGTCATATATGGATTGAATGGCTTGATCTGCTGCTGAGCAGCTCACACACTGCATGCAGGAGAACTGTTCCTGTCATGTTAGAAAATACAGTTTGATTGATCACCTCTGAATCATCAACATTATTACGGGAGAGGACGGGAGAAAAGCCATCAAAGCTGCTGCAGAGAGCTCTGACTGGTGTCACCCTTACAGTCAGGCTGACCTCTGACTTGTTCACAGGCTCGGTGTGACTAACAAAGAGAGTTTCAGCACACAAGGAACAGCTGCTCAAAAAACACAATCTCTGCCAGAGGTTTAGGTCTGTCACCATGGTTACATCTCTGCAACATACTGCAGCTTGAGTGTGAATGTTAGGCTCAAGTTACCTCACGCAGCAGTTACATGCAAACACAACTTGATCACAGAGGGGCCTTAAAGTATTTTCCACACTTTTCATTCAGCAACATGAAACCTGATAACTGGAAGTAATGAACTACTGCCTCCCATAAAATATGATGCCATTCGGCCTGATGGTGGCGCTATAATTAAAGGACAAAATAGAGAAAACTTTGAAAGGCTAAAGATTGGTCGAAAAAGTGTCTATCAAAAAACTTCACAAAGGGTGGAACTGAGTGGGAAATCTGCCATAATTCAAATTCTCTATGACCAATCCTGATTAATGTTGATGTACATAGGACCTGAACTGAAATCTGATAGGGGGGGGGGCAAAATGGCAAGACTCTGAATGTGTAATTATTAAAATGCTACATCCATTGTAATGATGAAGTAGTGTATAACTGATATCACTCCTTCTTTGGAGTTAAAGCCGCTGTTCTTTGTGAAGCCCAGAACCAGCTCAGTGATTGAGGGAATGGAGCTGCTTCCTTGTGTTGACAGAGAAAGGCTTTGAACCCAGGACTGCTGCTTGTGTCTGTTGCTCTTTGTTGTCCTCCCACTGCCCCACAGACATGTTCAAGTTTCTGTCTTATGTGAAGATTTGATCCGACAGTCTGCATTGCAGCTGTAAGAGAATAATCAGAATGCTTGTTTTAATATGTAATAGCCAGATAATGACAAGGAGAAAACAAACTACTGAGAGATCATTTTGGTGCTTTCTTAGTTTCACTCAGCACTACCAGTGTCATTCACTCATTTGCACACCGCCTTGATCTGCATCCTTCAGGTGGAGGAGCTGAGGAGCCGACAGGAAGCAGAGAGGAAGAACCAGGAAGTGAGTCACAGCAAGAAGATAGAGTCTCTCAAACTGCAGTATGAGACCATCATACAAGGTGAGGTCCAACACCTTTCACAGCTCAGTGTTACTAGGCAGGTTTCCATTAGGGTAAAATGTGGCCTCTCTGAAAGTTTCAGTCCACGCCCTCTCAAATGGCCGTTCACTCGCCGTGTTTCCATTACAAAAAAAGGCCCCAGAGGGATTTAGGAGACTCTGGAGGTGACATATCACTCTGAATGGGTTTAGATCACCGGTGATCAGCTGATCAGTGATACAGCAGTGCGCCATCCATCCATCTTCCATCCATCTTCAACCGCTTGTCCCTATCGGGCCTTCAGGGGGGCTGGGGCCGATCCCAGCTGACACCGGGCGTGAGGCGGGGCGTCCTGTCCAGGGTTTGGACCTGAATGTCCACTCCCATTCACACCTACGGGCAATGTAGAGTCATCGATGAACCTAACACCTGCATGTCTTTGGACTGTGGCAGGAACCTGGAAAAAAGCCCATGTAGACACGGGGAGAACATGCAAACTCCACACAGAAGGCCCCAGCCACCGTGCCGCCTACAGCAGTGCGCCGTTCTTTCTCGAAGTGAGAAATACTGAATAGTTGCAGTTTGATCTAAGGTGGTCCATATGATTCACAATGTAAACTTATGTACAAGACCCTTGAAAGAATAACTCCAGTGCGTGCGTGCGTGCGTGCGTGCGTGCGTGCGTGCGTGCATGCGTGCGTGCATGAGTGCGTGCTTGTGTCAAAATGGGAGAGAGAGAGAGAGAGAGAGAGAGAGAGAGAGAGAGAGAGAGAGAGAGAGAGAGGCAGCAAAGGCTACCACATGTCATATCTCGCTGAGAGCTACATCCAGTCAGCAACCAGGGGAGAAAAACGACCCTGCTCTACCACAGGGTAAAGAAACGGCCGCTCGAGCAACTCACATGCACATTAGTGATTCAGATTCTGTTCTTTTTTTTTTAAATCACTGTTTCACACAGATGCCCACACAAAGCTCCTCCTTTGTTAGTCCGCTCTGAGTGAGACGGGCGCAGGCACATGTTGATATGCAAATATTTCTACAGGCCACTTTTTATTAGTATTGTTTAAAATGTTGGAAAGTTTTGCACTAAAAGCTGTTTTGTTTGGAAGTTCATTGAGGCCTGCTTAGTTTTTTAGGTGTTGCATGAATAACAGTTAGCTTTATTTACACACACATTTTAAATCATGGGTAAATCCAAAATAGTGGTCTCACTGTCAAAGCAGAGGGATATGTCGCCACCTTTTGGAATGTTTACATAGAATTTAGTCTAATCAATATTTCAGAATGATTCAAACTCAGATATCACACCAATAAAATATATATTGGTGGGACGTCTAAGTATGTTTAAGGTTTCAATGAGCCGTCCAAGGAAATCCCACCCCTAGTCATCACTGATTGGTCAGTCCTTTTGCTTGATCACTTGATGCTAATGTGTGTTTAATTTGTGCATTTCAGAGCTGAAGAGGATCCAGCGGACAGACCTGGAGAGCCTGAATCAAACACTGAGGGAGACTGAGACATCTCTCTCTGTAAGAGACATTCATATACTAATACTGACACTACAGAGGTATATAATGAAGAACAAACTTCGCTGGCACTCGTTGTGTGGTCTGTTTTAAATAAAGTTCAAATGTTTGTCGATCCTGGAACCAGAAACATATTGTAGTGTAAGGAATATTTTAAGAACAATATAAAGTGCACATAGTGCTCACCTCCCCAGGCTCTCTATGCTCCCAGAAAAGTTTTCTTTCCAATTATACCCAGCATTAGGAGAGTGGAGCCCTGTTTTTGCCAAACAACAGTCTCTTCACTGTCCTCCTGCTTTATTTAGCAGTAGTTTAGTGAGATTAGTTGTGTTTGGATTAGAAAATGGCCAAATTCTTCTGTAGGTATGCAGATGTGGTGGCTGTGTGCTGCCTGACCATAGACTGTATAAAAATGGAGTTAGCATCTCTCGTACTTGATCCAATCATATTCACCTCTGGGAGTCTCCATCTTGTCAGACTTTGACTCCGCCTCATTTCCTCTTACCAAAAA